>NC_056726.1:433347579-433582699 GCF_019279795.1 Protopterus annectens
TCTTCATCTAAAATCCTAGAGAGAGTCATCCATACCCAACTCATGGACTACCTTCAAATACGCAAACTACTATCAAACGCACAACACAGTTTTCACCCCCATCACTGCACCACCACAGCCCTAATGTTCTTTACTAATATAGTGAACGACAATAAAAGTCAAGGACAATTCTTATCTGCCATATTTCTAGACTTGTCTGGCCTTTGATATGGTAAATCACAAAAAAAACTCATCAATGTGCTTTCCTCCCACAATCTAAATAGCTCCTCTATCACCTGGTTCTAAAGTTACCTAACAGGACATCAGCAGGCCATACAGTGGCAAAACCACCTTTCTACTCTCCTCCCAGTTGCCTTAGGGATCCCACAGGGCTCCACCCTTGGGCCTCTACTATTCTCCCTACTCAACAATCAACTCCACACCTCCACTCTTCATGCCTCTGTGATACAATATGCAGATGATCAACTTAATATGCACAGCCTCCTCCCTAAAAGACCTCCACACCAGAACCCAAGAGTAATTTCTATCTGTAGAAACATGACTCACCAATTCCCAACTCATTCTAAACCCCAAAAAAACTAAGGTCCATCTCTTCTATCCCACAAGATCTCCCTCGTCTCACCTGACATTCAACACAAAGTCCAAAAACAAAACTATTATCGCCCCAACAACACACACTAAATTGCTAGGCATCAAAATTGACGATAATTTGAAATTTAACATTCGTATTGCTCAAATCATTAAGAAAGTTCACATGAAACTAGGTCTTCTTTACAGAAACAATTTTAACGAGAACCACTAAAGCTACCATCGCCTGTCCACGCCTCCTGTCAACTCTCCTATATGCTTCCCCAATATTAACTAACCTCCGTAAACCTGATCTTAGTAATCGTGCCAAATTTGCAACAGATGCCACACACAGGTCACATCACTGTACAGCTCTTATACAACTAAAATGGGTAAAACTTCCTCAGCTGCTACACTATAAACAATTAACTTCTGCCCACAAAATCCTGTATCAACCGGATAAAATCCCAGATCTCCAAAACCTTATGCAACCATACACCTCTTCTAGAGCCAGCCATTCCAGTAATAAACTCTTCTTAAAAACCACCAAAGCTAACCACTCAGCTGGGGAATCTCCCTTCTCAAACATCATTCCTAAAATATGGAATAAACTGCCAACTCCTATTACCTCTAAATGGTCCACAATACAATTTATAAAGCTCCTAACTACTCACTTAGTAGATAGCCGGTTCTGTTATTGCAACTCTCCTGGATAATTCTAACCTCAGTATTTTCAACCACATCTTGCTCACTGAATACTATTTTACTCTGGTCGATACACTTCAGTTCTACTGTAACATGCTTTTCCTAATTATTTAAATACATAGATTTTTGTATAACATGTTATGTTAATGTAACCTCTAAAGAACTGTATTATTCAACATTGTACTACTGCTGTTGTGAATGTTACTAGAATTTCCTTGTATTTTCATAATTTCTACAATATATATTTTTCTTATTGCTGGAGCTTCTCTCTCCGGGCCTCTGCTGAAAAAGGACCTGTGTCCAGTTGGACTTTCCCGGTAAACAAATGTAAAATAAATAAGATGATCTTCAGTCCTCACACCTATCAAATCAGATGGTTTCCAGTCAGCATGAAGCCACCTTTCAGTCAAAAGATTCTTCAACAGAAACTAAAAATGCAAAATACTCTAAATGAATTCTCTGCCAAGCATCTGCTGAGTTACATTTCTGCTGTATGTGATGTCCACAATGTCATGATGCGCTAAGATAGCAGACCCAGGCACCATGACAGGTGAATAAGACAAGCATGGGCTGAACTTGGTGGGTAATGTGGACCAAGCAACACCTTTACATGTGGGTAAGTGCATATCTCTTCAGTCTAAATACAGACCCTGTTCTACTCAGCAAAAAGTCAATCAAGTGGAAGACTTTCCGACATCCTCTTGAACCTTACAAACCACCAATAATAAAGTGCAGTGGAACTCTTAAATCTACAGGACAAACCAGGCCTGAAGGTGATGGGGACTGACACCCCAGCCTAGAGAGATTTTTTTTTTTTTTTTTTTTAGCATGGGTTTAGGACAAACTCACATTCTACCAGAAACCTTGGATTACAAAATAAACAGAACTAACTCACCAAGCCATGGGTTTTGCTTCTCTAAATTTGGACTTTAAAACAGAATCAAAAGAAATGGTGGAATGATACAGAAGAAAAGGAAATTTTCACATTAATACAGCTAGAAGGCATTTGCTACAAACATTCCTTTGTCCTGAAGTAACATATATGAGCGAGACCTTAACAGCAGACCCTGAACCCTGTGCAATGGATATACCTGCCAAATATGCAGAATATGGATCTAATCCTGCCTTTGGAAAAAGGAAATGGCAGACAAGAGGACTACTACATAAGGGGAAATGCATAGTGAATGAAGCACAGACACGTGACAGGCCTGCACATGCTAGTGGTCTGTCATTAGGCTATACTCACAAAAGGGGCACTCTTGCAACAGTTGGGTTATGTCCTACCAGGGATGAAGTATGACTGCAGTTCCAATATACTGGAAGCAAATACATGTTAACTGGCCTTAAGAAAAATTAATGAAAGCTTCAGCAACTTAAAGGAGTTTGGACTTTGGGGGGAGAGGCAATGACAGATGTCTACAGGACTCAAGGACCCATCATAAATAAGCACGCTGGCTAGCTGAAAGCTCAAGCATTGGGGTGCACCACTTAAACCACTGGATGCACTATGAATGGACATCATCTTGCCTACTACCTTCCTGGTCAACTAGGCAAAAGCGACCTGAATGCTCAAGTTCCTGTGAAGAACTCCACACAGTGTCTCTTTAGTAATATATATATTCTTCTTCTTTCAGCTTTTTCCCAGTTAGGGGTCGCCACAGTGGATCACCTGTCCGCTCATTACTGGCAGTGGAGTTTTACGGTGCCGAGTTGCCAGTCCGGCCCCCAACCATCCACAGAAGGAACACACATGCACGCACTCACACCTAGGGCCAAATTAGAGTGTCCAATCCACCTACAGCATGTCTTTGAGATGTGGGAGGAAACCGGAGGAAACTCATGCGACCACAGGGAGGACATGCAGACTCTGCACAGAAGGCACCCCAGCCGGATCGAACCGGTGAACCTCTTGCTGTGAGGTGGCATCACTAACAGCTGGACTACTGCAGCCGCCCTAGTAATACACATATTAAGCTGTTAATTTTATTTATTTATTTCAAGACAGAAATCTTCGCTAGTTCTAACCTCATCAATCTGTCACTGTAGAGAGCACAACTGCATATCTTAACAGTTTGCTCTAGCTACCTACTTCATCTACTCTTCCGCAAACCAACTTTAGTCTAGTTCACACAAGCCACCATTTGCAACACAGTCTCTCACTTATCCTTGCATCATGAATTCAGTTTGCTCTAGGTTGTGCTGTGGCCAAATCCACTTGCAAATGGCACTTTTAAGCCATGTAGCAACTGACTCACACTTGTCAACAACCCTTTACTCTTAGCTAACGTTGACAATATTAGTGGAAAAAAAGCACATTTATTCACACTGGAAGGGTCTTTTATTACCTACTTGTGTTAGTAATCACCATACTTACACTACCATGGCGCTCCATCACTAAGCCAACTTGTGCCGAGGTAGTTAAGAAATCATTATCTAAGCCTTCTAACATTACAAATATGCCTCAGTCACCTAAGCATTTTACTAAAGCTACATCCTGTCCTCCCATCCTGTGAAACAACCCTAGTGCTGCAAGTTTACACTCACTAAGGTGCACTCAGAGTCCCCACTGCCTGCAGCCTCCCATGGTAAAGTCCCAGTTATCAGTGATTCTTTAGCTAGGCACAAAGATTTGACCCTCATCAGGCTGCACAAGAAAAGGATGACAGCTGCAATTCACCTAATATGTATTCCTGTAATATAATTATAACCTTCTGCTTGCCCACCTGGGGTGGATAATCTTAAGTGATCCACCCTACAAGAAATGCAAAGACACAAGAAGAATCTTTCCATGAGGTAGGTAAAACACTAGTATCAAGCAATATTCTGCCCTCACCAAGAATGATGCCACAACACATGGAAAAAAAATTGATTATAACAATTGGCTAATTAACTGGTGTTACACAAGGTATATCCAGTATGTGTCAATGTGGAAAGTAACAGTTGACAGGCGTAACCTGTTTTACCAAGCATAGCCTGCACCTCTCTCTCATGGCTTTCATATACTGATTGAAACTTGTTACCCCTGCAGTACCTTTTTTAGGTAAAATCAGTCTTCAACTCGTACCACTGTAGCAAATTTCCATTTCAGCCTATATTAAGGTGACATTACTACTAGACAGGAGTTTTAAAAATACCTGAGCTTGAGACCTTTCTGACCCTACAAACACACCCATATTGGCAGTGTTAATGAAAAACGGTTTCAATGTTTTGATAGGAGTCCTTGTATATCTGGGTTCAGTATCTGTCATTCTTTCAAGGCAGGCAGGAATGTTGTGGGTATTTATAAATGACACACTATTGCCCATCAGATCTCTCATGATACCAGTCTAGAACGTCTTAGGTCCTGTTTACTTTACCAAAACTACCACATTCTTGTGAATTATAGCCCTCCTTCCAAAGTCTCCCGATAATCATATGTACCAGAAGTAACTGGAAAAATATCTACTAAACCCAACATACTGCTCCCACTGGTCCAGACAGCATACCTGGTGTCATAATGGTACCACTGCATAAGAAAGGCTCAGCCAAGTACATTCATCAACAATAAACTTTCCTTTGACCACCACGTTTCACTCTCAGTCACAAACTCATTCTACCTGGCACATTTAATTTCCAAAGGCATTTCTTCTAGGAATAAGGAAATCAGAATTCCTTTCTATACATCTGTCATCAGCTCTACCACTGAATAAGCCACCATCTTTTGTATGTACCTCTCTCAAATATCGTGCCCAACCAAAGAATGACTAGACTACACTCCCTAAGCTAACCTGATAGATCAAAAGCCCTTTCTCTATATTCCATGTCATACAAGCTCCTTTGTGGATATCTAGACCTAGTCTTCTGTAGCAAGAAAGACCCTGCCTTAAAAACGCAAGACTAGTATAATCACACAAAAAATATTACCAAGGATCTTGCCTTTCATCAGTACATAGACAAGATCTGCAAGCATGATAATCATTTAATCAAACATATGCCCTACTTATGAAACAGACCTCCACTAAATGTCAACCAGAGCATCAGATTAACTACATTTAAGACCAGTCTTGATTATTTGAGTATTTGTAAAAATACATGTAGTATGGCTCTCCTTGATTGAGGCAACTAATACTTTTTAGGTATACCAGGTTTACACTGGCTACACTCTAAAGGACCATCCAGACATCTAAAGGAACATCTTTATTTAGCTGAAGTGTTTATTTGACCTGCTTGCTTTTCTCCTATTGCTGATCTCTGTCTGCATTTTATTTTGAAATTAAGCTTTTAATTTACGGTTTGGCTACTTCTATTTTTGTATCTTTTTCTCATATTGCATTTGTTTTAAGTTTTTTGGTCTGTTTGAGTTTTAAGAGGCCTTGGCTAGGGTCAGTTAGAAAAGTTAGAAAATAATTCCTTTGCTAATTAGTGGGAAGAGCGGAGAAACACTATTCCTCTAACTAGAAATTTTTGGAGGCAACTTTACGTAAGCTGGAGTGCTTATATGACTTGCTTGCTCTTCTCATTGCTGGCTTTTGTGCTGCCCAACCCCACTATTCATCTGACTTTGGGCACTCCTCCCAGTCCCATCTCATCAGCTCATTCTCCTGAGTATGGAGAGGTCAGTTGTGAAGGCCCAACCCCTTATGCTCTGAAACTTGAATTATCTTCTGTTTCCTCCTTTCCAACTTAATCTTAAAAAAAGCTGCACTTTATTTAGATGCTTTTACTGTATCTGTGTTTCTTCCTACTTTATTTTGCCTTTTGTTGCTTGTTCTTAAAAGTGTTCCGTTGCGTTTATTTTGCTGCATTTATTACTACTTGTTATTCACCAGATTAAATTATAACTATTATTCTAAGCCTCTTAGTTTTGATTTGATTACTTGGGCTTCAAACTAGTCATCTTACATAAGGAAGGTTTGCGGTCCTCACTCTTATGGCAGGAGAGGTAGCTTACATTCTTCTAAGTTGGGAATTGCTGGTTGAAGGCTTATTGTGTCTGTTATTCTAAAAGTGTCTTAATTCTGTTTAAGCGCTTGGGCTTCAGGCCAGTTATTTTACATTAAAAAGGATTGTGGTCTACACTCTTGTGGGAGGATAGGGTAGCCTTTGCCCTTCTGAGATGTGAATTGCTGGTTGAAATCTTATTGGGCTCTTTGTTCTGGTTTAAGCTCAACTAACCTGGGGATTGCTTGAGGAAGGATTATTGTGTAATTTCCTACTGGTAGACTAGTTTAAAACTATTTAATAAGCCTCGCACCTCGCAAATGGGGGTTAGTGGTGCCTTGTATAGACAAAAATGCCTAGAAACTATTTTTCCCTAGACGCCAGTAAATGAAACCCTCCCAGGCTCCCTGCTGCTCTATGGGCAATGCAGCTGCACACTTCTGCAATTCAGCTAACCACTGAGCAGTGTTGTCCCACTTTTCATCTCCAATCTTCTCCAGAAAAAGTCCCCTTTCTAATCCTAGAACAACAGCTGATCTAATTTGCCCTCTCTCAAATTAATACTTAAGAATTACTTGCTACTATGGACATTCAGTTTCCCAACATTTCTCCATCCAACCAGATTGACATGGGCATCCTTAGGCAATGCAGCAATTGCCTCGTATACACTGACAACCACTTGCTCAGTCCTCTCACATAGCAATAAACAAGACATCAAACAGGTTGTCAACACACACACACACACACACACACACACACACACACACACACACACACACACACACACACCTCTCCACTCACACAAGATAAGGTCAAGATACATAAACCCACACAAGTGGAGGTACTCACAAAGACCCTACCAAAAGATCAGAGAACTCTCAAGCGCAAACAACCAACACATACTGGTACACAAACAGAATCCACCACTACACATAACATACATATCAGTGCCACAACAATTAAAACCTTAAGGCAAAATACCTCACAATCTAATATTCAAGTCATAGACAACTTAACAATGAAACACACAGATGCCCCCCACACCAACTGGACAAGGAGAAGGTCACAGTCAGCTGCCTGTCAGGTGCCAGGCTCTGTTAAATCACACACACACTCAAGTCACTCAGCAACATTTATCGTTATGGCTCTGTCATAGTACATGTTGCAGCGAAAGACCATAAATGTACCCCTATGGACTATATGGAGAGAGACATGACTGAACTCTCAGACTGTGTGTCCCAGGCAGGTATGTCCCTAGCCCTAAGCAGCATTCTGCCTTCACATAGGATGATGCTACAATACAGACAAAAAATTATTAATTTCAATAACTGGCTCAGCTTCTAGTGTCACTCCAGGGGGATACAGTATCTGACAGCCTTGGAAGACATGGCAGACAGACCATGCTGCTTTGCCAGAGATGGCCTACACCTGACTCCTTGAGGCTTTCACATACTGGCAAAGATGCTTGCCTACCCCAAAGTGCCTTTTTTAGGCAATGTCAAAACACAACCTCTGATGTAAAGAAATCCACTAGAGACAAACTCAAGGTCATGCTGCTTAAGGCTAGGAGCCTAAACAGTAAACTACACTCACTGGAAGCACTCCTCACCTTGGAAGATGCTGACGTCTGTGCACTCACTGAGACTTGGTTCGAGGCCGCAAAGAGCACCCCGGCCTTACAAGGCTACAATGTTTTTCACACATTCAGACCTCAAAATGAACATGAAAGAACCAAAGGTGGAGGTGGCATCCATCTTCATTAAATCCAAATACACCTCAAGACTGATAAAACAGTACAAACTCGCCTGAGCTACTTCAGGTCCAAATAACTACAGGCAAAATACCCTACCATGTCACCGCTAACTAAAGGTCTCCACACCATGAACCAGGAGATGCACATCACCTACCTGGACTTGCTAGAGTTGTTCAGTATACGGCCAAACTCTTTGGTTATGGGAGATTTCAACTATCCTTCATTCAGTTGGGTGTCATACAGAAGCACAAACACTGTCACTCTGAGGTTCCTGGACTTTGTTAATTCAAATGCCCTGGAATGGTTGGTCTGCACCCCCCACAAGGGGCTCAAATGGTCTACACTTAGTGCTCACCAACATGGGGGTTCACTGCACTACCTCCTGTGTGTTGCTCTCCCTGGTATGGTCAAGACCATACATCAGTTTCATTTGAAGTAAAGATCAGATCTGACACCCCCATATGATAAAAAAAAAATTTGAAAAACTTCTCCCAAGCAAACTACAGGCTACTAAGCAATAATATAAAATGTTTCACTGTCCCTGCTAATGCAGCAAACAATGACACCTATGCAGAAGAGTACACAAATGGCCTATACAGCCAATTAATACACTTAATACACTGACTCAGCTGTACCTGACAGGACTTAAAGCAAGTCCTTCCGAAAAAACAAGCCACCTTAGTGGACTACAAATATAAATAATTTATATAACAAAAGAAAGAAACTGATATCAAAGAACAAGAGGGAACTTATTCAACAGAGGAAGAATGCCTTCCACAGCTTGAACAAGCAAATCAGATATCATGTAAAGTCCTCTAAGGCTAGTTATGAGACTAAATTAGCATCCCTAGCTAAAATGACCATAAAACATTCTTTAGCTATGTCCGAAACCTAAAAGGGAATGTCCAGCTGTGTGCCGAACGTATAGTGGATGGTACCACTCACACTGAAACCTGAGGAAATTGCCAAACTGTTAACTAACAGATTTGGCAATAACTTCATCTCCCCCCATCCTCATCAGTCATACCCCAAAACATTCCTGACACCAGTCTTGTTCAGAGTATCTCCAAAGAACAGGTCATACAATCGCTCTCTAAGGCCAGAAATACAGCCTCTATTGGACCAGATAACATCCCAGGTTGCTTGCTAAACAATCTAAAACAAGACCTATTGAAACCACTTGGCACTCTCTGTGACACATCACCTCTGTGTCAGTAGCCATGGAGCCTCAATACTCACCACTGGCACCTGTGAAGAACGGTCACTGGGAGGATAATAGGTACATATACAGTATCTCCAGATGCAGCTCTCTGCATCAAGCACAATCAAGCACACTTTCCCTTAAGAGCACTCAGGGAACATAGTCAGTCCAGAGGCTGGTTCCTCTCTCTTTCACCATATTCCCAATAAGACTCCCCACTGGCACATTAAATTAATACTGATCTTGGTAGTCTGATCAAGAGAAAGGCTATTAGCAGTGGTCCACACAGTGTCATCAAATAAACATGCAAATACTTTCACAACTTAAATATCTCTACAATGATCAGCCACCGTGAAAGGTTTAAATATATTTAATAAATAATAAAAGAACAAGACAATACTAAATATCTATTCACAGTGACATCAGAGTTCAAAATCACAGGAAATATTTAAAATAACACTGAAGGATAGACTCAGACAAATAAAGAAAAACAATCTCTAAACTAAGCTTCACTATATTCCTGACTGCATTTAATGAATTATACTATTCCCTAATAACTTACTTGGACAAGGTAAGGTGAAATACGTGTGCAGTGTCTCTAGTCAGACCTCAAACAGAACACTCTCTTCTCACTAAGAGAATTCTCAAAATAATATCTAAAATATCACTTCTGGGATAGCTTGCAGAATGACATCATGTCTGGTCATCTGACTTTTAGTTCCCATGCAAACCCCCATTGCTGGAAGCTGGAAGGATTTAGCACCTACCTGTAAAAATACACAAAAGGGCTTTTACTCAGATCTGTAGCAGGTGCTGGAAGTTATAAAACAATTTCATACCTCCATGCTTCCAGAGTAGTTATTAGTTCACCTCAAAGACAATGCAGAAAGCTTCCTAGTACATACTTTCCCTCTCTGGCTGCATTGAAACCTATAAGATGGCATTGTTATGGCCTAGCCCATGTAAAGTGATTTAATTTCAGATATATTTTTAAGTTTGCTGGAGTGTGGTTAATCTCCTGTCTTCCAATTTCCTTTGTTAAAACATATACATTTAAACAGTTAGAATAATACATGTACATTTCTTTTCATTTCAGCAGGGTGCACCATTGATACATTTCAACAAAAGCAAAGCTTACAAATAAATTTTCAGCATAAGCATCTTGTTGAAATATGTTTGCTATACAAATGACACAGTTCTAATACATTTGTAACACAAGTGTCTTGTATAAATCAGTTTGATATTCAAAGGACATATTCTTCTTTACAAAACTCCAGCTGGTTATGCTGGCACTTGCCCACATCATCCACTGCCCTACTTCACCTGGCATGGCTGGCAGTACCGCCTATAGTCACTCTCTCTTTAACTACAGCATGAGCACTGGCTTTGTTCCAGCAGACTGGAGGACAGCAACAGTAATGCCCTTGCACAAAGGGGGTCCATCAACCAAGCCAGAAATCTATCGACCCATAAGCCTAACCAGTCATCTGCAAGGGCATGGAAAGAATCATCATAGACCCTTATCAAAAGACATCTGACCTTCAAACTGTTGTCCTGACCAAGTTTGGTTTTGTCAAGGGTAGATCTTGCTTATTAAACCTGGTGGACATCTTTGAGAATGTCACTAAAACCCTGGATGAGGGCAAAGCAGTATATACCATCTATCTTGATTTGCCAAAGCTTTTGTCTCAATCCCCCACTCAGGGATCATTGAGAAACTCTCTCAGCTGGGGATTAACCTATATACCATTAGGTAGCCAACTGGCCTAGCAACAAAATGCACACTGTCAAAGTTGGGGAGTCCATGTTCACCAGTTACCAGTGGGGTACCACAAGGATCTGTACTGTTTGGAATCTATTTCTTTGAGGTCCAGGCAAAAGTAGACAGCCTGTGTCTTACCAAGTTTTCAGATGAGTGCAAACTGGGTGCAATCACAGAGTCCCCCAATGATGTAAACATATTACAAAAAGGGCTGATGCAGACAAATGACTAGTGCTAAAGCCATGGACAAACTAAAACTAAATGCAAAAAAAGTCTCATTATCCCCTTCAGCAAAGAAGTAGCCCCTGCTAATTATGATATAGACAGTTCCCCTCTCTAAGCTCAAGCCCAGTGGTGAAAGACTTGGAAACACAAATTGATAGCAATTGAAACTTCGATCACCATAAGGGCATCGCATCCAAGACTAAGGAGGTTATAACTCCACTGTACTTGACCTTTATCAGACCACTACTTGAGTACAATGCTCCCTTCTGTATGTATCTCACCAAATGCCTCCAGCAACTGGACAGACCACAGAGGTTTCCAACCAAGAGAATCCAAGGCCTCCAAAACATGACTTACATGAAAAGACTGAAAGCAATGTCACTGTCCTCTGTATCATAAAAGGCTGCTGAGAGGTGATCTGTGCTTGCCCTACACAGCAGACTCTGACTCTCCCCTAATGGAAATGATGCATATAAGCAAATCAAATGGGACAACAGTCACTTGCTCCAGGAATCTCAACCTAGTCAGTGACATTAACAAAACATCTTGGAGAGACTGCCATTCCTCTGGATTAAGCTCCCACTTCATGTGAAGCAAAGCTCCTCAATGACCTTATTTAAGCATAAATTTGACAACAGGATGAGTGACCGTAAATTCATCCTGGTCATGGCACCTATGGACAGGGGTAGTCGGTGCTGATCACAGAATCATTCTGCTAACAATGACCATCTAACTATGGTCAGTTAGGGTACATGGATTTTTTTTACATGGCTAGGCTTGTAAAGGCCCAAAGACCATTAGCCTAGCGACCTCCTATAAACCTTTGAACCTACAGACCACATGCCTAATAATTATCTATGACCCTTATCAACGTGCCCTTTACCTTTTCTGTCACCAGCTGATAAGCAGAAGCTCCCTCACTAGCGGAAGGAGAGTTCACATCTGGCCAAGGACTGGTGGCTGCAAAACTGGTAGACTTCAATGGATTGTCTCCATCTCTAACAATGTTTCTAAGTAAAGGATCAGTACTGCAGTAGATACTAAACATAACTTTGTCTGCAGGTATATGTTCATCTACCATATTCCTACAGTAGTGAGATGCCCCCCCTCCCTTTTTTTTTTAGTTTTTATATAAAGCATGACTATCCCTCAAAAACAAACCAAGCTAGGATAAATGTTAAAAATAATCAAATGCTGAACAAAAAGCATGCTAACTAAATGACTAAATGTCTTCCAGTGAAACATAGTGCTTTGGTCTCACTCATTAGAGACTTCTTCAGAATCATTCTAAAGAAGTCTGTACTAAAAGTATGATGAAAGGACTCAGTTTCACTGGAAGACATTTGGTCAGTATTCTTTTTATTTACAAACATGAATACCACCAAAAGATGTGCCAGATTACTTCCCAGCATACACTAGAACATGTTACAGACCTCATGTACCAGCATGATAATTTCATTTTAACTAAAGGAAAGGAGGAAGGCAAAGTTTTTTTCTGGAAGAAAAACAATATTTTATTTTAGTTGTTAACCTGGGTAGAGCACTCACCTCCACAGAGATTGTTAAAGACAGACCTGGGGCACTGTCTAGTTAAGTGACTTGCTCAGTAACACAGGTAAGTAAATGGAGGCTGAAGGAATCAAATCCTGGACCAGAGAGAGCAACTCATAGCCTCACTTCTCTATGCCACTTGTAAGTACCAAGTACTTCCACTGCCATAATGCATAGCTGCTAATGGGGGGAACCACTATGGGCAACCTCAAGGATACTCTGTCCTTACATATAAAAAGACAAACAAATGTAGGATTCTCATCTTACATGAGGGTAAGGCCACAGGGATGACCACAGCGCCAGTGATATTCCAAACATGCCTGAGGAGAAAGGTAAGTGGAAGCTTTGATAGCAGAATGATCATGCACTTGTTTGTCTATGTTATAGTGGATACTCTCACAGAACAGTATTATATTTACAGCAATGATCACTGGTGCAATAAATACTGAATTGGGGGGAATGAAAAAGGTACAAATGGAGTCCTGAGTGGGTAACCAGGGAAGACATTACAACATGTCTTTCAACACAGTACCTCTGAACCCTGTCCTGTTTTTAGACTGCAGGGTCCAGCTTGAATGCTCTGAAGGTGCTGATGGAAGTCTAATGATCAGTTTCCCAAATACTATGTGCAGACTTATTTTTAAAAAAAATTACTCCAAGGGTGACTGCTCTTTGGTAGTGCTCGCCCTGCCCTGTCCAGAAAACAACTTCCAATTTTGGCCATGGCAGAAGATGATGCAGTTTGTCAGTCACTTAACCAGAGTTTAGGTATAAAAAGGTCTGTCTGATCTACTTGGCATGAAGATGACAAAGTTAGGGAGACTGGTTTATGTTTTTAGTTCTGCTGGTAGGGTACCTTAGCTGCTTGTGGACATCCATGGTGGGGAACAAACTCTCTTTTTTTCTATGGATTAGGGTGAAGGATTGGTAGCTGAATGCACTGGCTGAATGAAAGCAGAAAGACTGGTTCATATAGCAATACTACACTTGTGCAGATAATGGAATGCTCCCTTCATATCAATGCCTGGAGCTCAGAAATCCTCCAAGCATATCTCTCAATTTGTAAACACAAAAAATCTGGACAAAGTCAAAAATAATGAGGGGGCAAAGGCCAAAAAATATGGCTAGGTTTTAAATACTGCTACTATGAACTTAGAAAGTTGATAGAAAAAGAGGTTTTGCGTTAACATATATTTTCTGAAGGATGCAAAGTCTGAAATTCAAATGCATGTCATTGCTTGTTGATTTCAGTCCTCAATGATTTGCCAGAAGACCACAAATTTTATGAGGAACAGACCAAAAACATGAAGCAAAAATATGGACATTCTGTGAAAATCTGGACAGTTGAGAGGTATGCTTCCAAGATGAGGTGATGATTACCAACAAGGTATTCCAGAATAAGAATCTGAGATTTGTTGATCTGGTCACTTCAAAGACAGGCAGAGTGAATTTCTCCTTCACAAAATTAAAAGTTTCATGGATGAGGGATGGGTCTCCAAGAACTAAAGTGAAGGGTGCCCTTGTGGAATAACTTCACACCAATGATGGCAGAGACTGGTAGAGGTCTGTTGGAAAATTAGGAGAAATGGCTGGCAGATGTACATGACAGAAAAGAGGGCTAGCCTCCGTCTGAAAAGTCCTGAGGCATACTGAAGTATTAGAGGGGAAAATGGCACTGTACAGATCAAAGTCACAGATACTGAACCCGAACAGAACCTTTTTTTTTCACTTCAAGTATGATTTCCTAGTGTTGGAAACACTGCCTTCCTATAGGATTCATATACTGAAGAGTTTAGACCTCCATGGGGAACTAACATGAGATCTTCCAGGCCTTAGGCCTTAATGGCTTAAGACTGGGATGCATCAGGGTTCCATGCTTCTGTGTCAGGAGGCTGCAGGGGAATCATAATGACAAAATGCAACTCAGATTACTGAAACTGTATTCATCATCTATAAAGTAGCAAATGCCACTATTATCAGCAAATTGTGCTTAACAGAGTACTAAAATAAAATAAACTAAATGTGCCTAATTTATACAAAGTTTTTTGTGGGGGGGTCTATGTCCTCCTTTACTCCCCTCTCCCCCATTTGGGGGACATCAGACCTACTCCCCAGCCACTAAATATAATAACTATGAGTAAAGGAAGTGCTTCCTTGAAACAACAATGTAGATGTGAAACACTGTGTACTTATTTTATTGGAATAATATTGTTACATCCTATGCACCAATTCTGTTTGATTCAATATGAAGCATAAAAACCAGTACGATGATGCAGTTTCAAGTTTTGGTGATCCATATTAATATGATTACAGCTGCATGAGAGAACAAAAAAGATGGGCTCCTTGTACCACAAAACAAAGCCATGAGCAGCCAATGAGCAGCCATAAGGAAGAAGTCTGCCACACCCCCTGCACATTCCCACACCCTCAGAAAAAGGCAAGGTGGCTATGTCTCACCATTCTTAGTACGCCCCACCAGCTCCAACAGGTGTCTGAACAACTAATCAAACTTGGGTTGCCTGAGTCATAGTCAGGGCTTTATCCCACTACACCAAAGTTGCTGGCCTGCTCCTTATACTTCAGAATGTGGGTCTGACAATTAACCATGAAGGCAAGGGTTGCTTAACTATGTAGTATATACTTTCATTCATTTATTTGTTTACTTGCATTTTTTGACCAGGGTAGACAGAGCACTGACAAATACTGACCAGTTTCTTCCCAAATCTGTCAATAAATCTGCTTTTCCTGTGCTAGCTTCTTAAGCAGTTTCCAGGGAGACTACAACTGGATACATTTGTGGGACTCCTGCACACTGTAAAGGTGGTCAAGTCGCACATGATGTTTGCAGTTTGGCTCCAGGAATGTTGTTTCAAAGACATCCAAAAAAGACAAAGAGACAGACAGAGACATCAGAGACAGTTTCCTGGACTGGAAAAATAGACACTGGCTTTGGAGGTCCAAGACCCAGGAGGTGCAGATATTTCTTTTGGGGAAGGCAAAGGCATCTTAACACTGATCAAGATTATCCCCAAATGACATGTCATCAAATGGAGAGTCAGTGGCAAAAGTCAGTCCTCTGTCTTTATCATAAGCCAAAAGGGAGGAAGGTTGTGACTTGTAGTTCATCATAATATGGCCTACTATCTCTGTGTCCCCAGTCCATTCCCAGTTCTACCAAAGTCTCCTTAACAGCCCCTGCCTACCCTAATTAAACTGCAGCTAGTTTAGGAGCCTAAAGACATACAGGTGAGTCTTGTCGCCACCTTCCATCTGGGGATTTTTCCACTCTGACACACATTTCCACCCCAATCTAGGGTTTGCGTAGAGTGCAACAGGGACGAGTTGTGTTTTGCCTCACCTCTGCAGCAGCTCAGTCATGTCCCCACCCTATTACCCTCTTTGGGTTACGCCTCCAACATCAGTATCTCCAGCCTCCTCCAGAGGTCAATGACAGGAACAATGACCCAACCATTCCACCTCCCAGGTGGGAACACCCATCCCTCTTTGTTGCTCCAAAAGTCACCTGAGCTGCTGACCGAACCCAGGCTGGCTGGTCCACAGTCAGGGGTTTATCACTCTAAGCCACTGGAGCATCTTGTAAACTTCTATTTATGAGTACTGTGATATGTAAAATTATGAATGAGCATAAAAATCTAATGCAGGATAGTGACAAGCCATCAAACAGAGGCAATACCATAATAAGTTTAAAGAATAGGTTTACCTACAGTGAAGAAGGATGAGCAGCACAAAAGTTGGAAACTTAGGTTTTCATGGTATTGCTGTCAACTTCTGTACCATTTGGCAAAGACAAAATGTTTTTTAACTTACAAATTATTGTACATTAGTAGTACCTACACATTTCATCATTATCAAAGTAGGTATCAAGTGAGAGTTATACTCTTGACCTGCTCTTCCCAACCTATCATTTCATTAACTGCCTTTCAGAAGTCATGTTTATTTTTGTTCCACACTTTGCCCCTGCTGCCTGACAATCATGCAGCCCCCTATTGGCCAATCAGTCCATTCATTCAACTCATAGGGGTCATCACTAAGGTAGCCATCAGGGGTGTTTTGAGGTTTTTATTCTTTCTGCCTAAAATCCCAATGTACACTTGGCTAGCATGAGGGAAGGGGGCATGCAACAGGCTGATCACAAAGAAAGTACATCCTAACTTACCCAAGAGATAGTCCCTTCATGCAGCCCTGCCCACTGGCCCAAAAGCATGGCAGGTAGTTTTCTCAGTCTTCCAGGAGAAACAATACCTACCAGTGTGCCCACAAGTGCATGTAACCCTCCTCACACTGCCCCAAGAGAGGAGTGTGGGTCACATCCCTTCTCTCCTCTCACTGTGCTAGGATCACTGGCTGAACCCTGATCGCCTGGGTTTCTCCGTATGGTTACATCCCTCTGGACCATAAAGCACGGCTAACTGTACTCCAGAATTTTAATGGATTGTGTGTGTGCACTTTTGCGAATATCGGTTCACCAAACCGGTAATAATAACAAAAAGAAACACTGCAGCATCGAAGCACACTAAAGTGGCGATAAGGGAATATACTTGTTTCTCCACTGTAGTGAGATCTCAGAGTTAGTATATATAAAGGGGTGTAGGGGGCACAGGGGGGCCTCCCCCTGCAAAAATGTATTTGTAGTGTGTCATTTTTTGTTTTTATTACCGGTTCGGTGAACCGGTATTTGCAAAAATGCACTTTTGTTTAAGTGCACTTTTGCATATATGGGGTTGTACTTTTGTTTGTCGAAATAATGAACTTTCGACAAATTAAAGTATACCCACGTGTGTGTGTGTGTGTGTGTGTGTGTGTGTGTGTGTGTGTGTGTGTGTGTATATATATATATATATATATATATATATATATGTATATATATATATATATATATATATATATATATATATATATATATATGTATATATATATATATATAATTTTTTTATTTGCATTTCGCCTGTTTAGTCAGTCTTATTTCAGTCTGGCACCCATTCCTCACGCATTACAGATTCATATTTTTGAGACCAGAAAATTTGTGAGAGCATCACACCCTCCATTATGGTCCTTAGATTTTTGTTAAATCATAGAAAATATCCTTCTCTGCATCTAACAACCCTTGTAAAGATTACGTATTTAACAGATTAAGCAATATACTGCTAAAAAGTTTAAGTGAGTCAACTAGCCTGATTAGGCAGTACAACACACTTTAGTTGCAAACTTCTAAATCCCTCCTTTCAGGTCAAGATATAGTTTTATTATGCTCTTAAATGTCCTAAAACTCCTTAAATATTGTTAAATATTCTTGTGTGTCATATAAAAGATTTAAGCCTTTTATGATTTATCTGCCAAACTGTAAAGCAAATGTAAAATGATCGCCTGAAAGACATACTAAGGTTTCCATTGTAATGAAACTACAGTCAGTCCTGATTAAGTTGCAATTCATTATCTTCTGAATGCCTCTACTAATATCAATTCTAATTGCTATGCTAACTGAAAGGGTAACATCTTTCATCATGTTCAGAAACACAAGTGATCCAAAGCGCCTCTCGACAACGATAACCAAAAAAGTAGAAATCCAGGAAAGATGTTTCACACAAGTTTAAGTTACATAAAGCTCAAGCACTAATTACCACACAGATAAACACTCACCCACTATTATTCCACTATTATTACATAAAGTTCCACAAAGCACTAAAACGAACTAGCACAGATAAACACTCCACTTTTAGTGCTTTGTGGGAAGTGGAGTGTTTATCTGTGCTAGTTCGTTTTAGTGCTTTGTGGAGAAGTGGAGTGTTTATCTGTGCTAGTTCGTTTTAGTGCTTTGTGGAACTTTATGTAATAAACTTGTGGCAAGCCAAACATCTTTCCTGGATTTCTACTTTTTTGGTTATCTTTCATCATGTTGTCTATCTTGGCAGCAAGACAATAAGAGCAGCAACAAACGATCCAAAAACCAGCAAACAACGGACTAGACTGAAAGAAGTTTAATACCAAGTATAATTTAAAATTCACCACAATCAAAATAAGCTTCGCTTACGCCTGCCAAACTTTTTCAAACAGTTATTGCATCACTTCCTGCAGCTTAAATAGTATCTACTCGTGATGTAAGCAATAACAATTAAATTCAAAATAATTAATTAAAGTTAAAACAGTTAAAAAACAGCACATATCTTGTAAATATCATTTCCATTGATCAGTAAATATACTGTTAAACCAAGCTGCTATATGTCCGGGCCCCAGACTCAAAACCTGATACAGCAAGACTTCTGCCGTGGCATACTAAAATCTTTGAGAAGCACCACTTCATTTTTAGTGTTTCTGAAAACAAGATAAACTGTCAGTTGGGAGAACATGATTGAAAGACCTCGATGCTTTGCCAAAGATAGCTTGCACCTGTCATCCCTGGGTTTTAGGATACTGGCTAAGGCTCTTGCCACCTACACAGTGTCTTTTACGGAGGTGTTCCAAAGACCAAAGTACCAACGTAACAGCACAAATAAATGCAATGGAGGGTCAGTGTTGCTCAGTGCTAGTAGTCTAAATCTCAAGATGCACTCGCTCATAGCCTCCTTAAAATGGAGAAACATCAACATCTGTGCTGTAATGGAGACCTGGTTTAAAAGCAGCAGAAAAGCACCACCGCGCGCTACCAGGCTATAACTCTTTCCACACCTTTAGGCCCCAGAACTTGGACCAAAGTTCTAAGCGGTGGTGTCTCCATATTCATAAAGGATATGCACACCTCCTTTTAATTAGTAGCCAGCATAATGCATCAGAGATACTTTGGTAATAAACTAACATTGGGTAAGACAGCGATTCAGGTCGTATTCTGTTACAGGTCCCCATCCATGTCCCAAGACAAGGATTTTCCAGCACCTGAAAATTTAGCAGCCCATTTTGTTTGGTTCACCTGTGGAGTCAGTCTTGAAGAAAATGGAAGACAAGGCTAAGTCTATGCAGGCTGTTAAAGATTTTTGCAAGTTCAGCCTCCAGTTTAGTAGGAATTGGCCTGCTAAGGGGTGGCGTATCCTTCTTATGATTCTCAGTCTAGGGGTAGATCTAGGCGTGGTAGGGGCAGAGCTCAGAGTTCTTTCAGACCTGGAACAGGGAGTTCACCTGCACAATCTTCGGTGAGGCAGGGGCCAGTCCTTTCGTAAACAGGCCCAATGACCTACTTTTCAGCTGCCAGATCCTTCTTGCCTGGCAGCATCTTTGGGAGGAAGGTTAGCACTCTTCAAGGAAAATTGGATGTTGATTACCCAAGACAAATGGGTATTGGATATCATACACCAGGGTTACAAGTTTTATTTCCATACCTTGCCTCCTTTCAAAGGCATGCCGGACGTTCCTCCTCAGCAAAGACTAGAGGCTCACAAACAAATTTCTACTACTTCAAATAGGGGCCATACACCAGGTCCCTCTGCCAGAAGTGGGCCTAGGATTTTATTCTCGCCTGTTTCTAGTACCAAAGAAAGGAAACACGTGGAGACCAATTTTGGATTTATCTATCCTCAACACATATCTGGACATTCCCAAGTTCAAAATGTTGGCGTTACAACAGCTTTTACCTCTGCTGGGCAAAGATCACTGGATGGTGACTCTGGATCTCAAGGAAGCTTACCTTCATGTTCCTATCAGGCCCAGTTGCAGGAAGTATCTGCGTTTTGGGCTGGGACTTCACATTATCAGTTCTCTGCATTGCCCTTTGGCTTATCTACTGCCCAGAGTGTTCATGAAGGTTCTGGCTCCAGTGGTAGCTTTCTTCAGGCTAAGAGGAATACAAATCTATCCTTATTTGGACGATTGCCTGATTCTGGCCCAAGAAAGGACGAACTTCTTCATCATTTACAGTATGTGATGGCAGTGTTAAGATGCCTGGGGTATTCTGTGAGCGAAATAAAGTCCAGTCTAGTACCCTCTCAGGACATGTGCTTTCTGGGTGTGAGACTGAATACAGCATCCCAGATGGCCTTTTGACCCCGGACAAACAAAAGAATCTTTCTCTTTACTTCCACCAATTGTCTCGTCAGTCCAGGCTGACTGCAAGGACAGTCCTTCAAGCCTTGGGGTTCATGGCATCTTGTATTCTGGTACTTCCCAATGCCAAACTGCATATGAGGAAGCTACAGTGGTATCTCAAGAATGTATGGACACAGCACTGCCAAGATTTGGACACTGTCATTCAGATAATACCTTGCATTCAAAAGGAATTTTTGTGGTGGGCTCAGGAATGTCACCTAAACAAGGGACTCTCTGTGACCCGGCCAGAGGCGAGTCAGATTTTAACGACAGATGCCTCAGACAAAGCTTGGGGAGCTCATCTAAATGGAAAATGGGTACAAGACACGTGGCCTGCCAGACTTCAACATCTACATATCAACTTGAAGGAGATGTTAGCAGTCCAATTTGCATTGATAGCTTTCAAGGATTTACTTCTTCCAGGGCAGGTGTTGATTCAAACAGACAACACAACTGTCATGTGGTACATCAACAAGCAAGGGGGAACGCATTCTTATCCTCTATGCAGACAAGCAATGATTTTGTGGGAGACTGCTCTCAGTTTACAGCTAAATCTTCAGGCAAGGTTTCTGCCAGGAGCACAGAATTCCTTAGCAGATGTGTTGAGCAGACAAATTATGGAGTGGAAATTGGATCCTCATGTGTTTCAGAGATTGACAGTGTTATGGGGAACTCCAGACATAGATCTGTTCGCTTCTCCACTAAATTACCAGCTGCCAAAGTTTTGCACAAAAAGGTTTCATCCCACAGCTTGGAAAGTGGATGCTCTCTCATTCAATTGGAGCAATCTTCACGTGTATGCCTTTCCACCTCTGCCTCTCCTCCCAAAGGTACTGCTGAAGGTCAGACAGGACAAGCCAAACATGATTTTAATAGCTCCAGATTGGCCTCGACAGCACTGGTACCCATTACTGAGAAGTCTGGTACAGGAGCCTCCATGGCCTTTGCCTTGATTCCTCACCTGCTGTCTCAGGAGAACAGTCATTTACTCAATGTCAAACTTCATTCTCTACATCCGACAGCCTGGCATATTCTGTTTTAAACCCTGGAGGGTCTCGGCTACAACAAGTTTTGAATGTTATTTTGGAGGCCAGAAGGCCTAGTACAAGGAAAGTTTACAGATAAATGGAGGAGATTTTTATTTTGGAGTACAGCAAAGGACTTTGATGTTTCTAAACCTAATTTAAGTGTTAAGCTTCAATACCTTACTGAGTTATTGGACAAAGGTTTGTCCTTCTCCTCTATAAAGGTTCATGCTGCAGCAATTTCTGCTCACTATGACTGTGACCCACCATTATTTTCTCAGCCTTTGTTTAAGCAATTCCTTAGAGGGGCAAAGAATATAAGACCCCACGTGAGCTCCTACTCCTGCTTGGGATCTCAATTTTGTGTTGGAGAAACTCACTCTACAACCTTTTGAGCCTGCAGCATCGGCAGAGTTGAAATATTTATCATGGAAGACTGCTTTTTGTTGGCCATTACCTCTGCGAGAAGGGTTTCTGAATTACAGGCCCTTATGGCAGTTGAGCCTTTCTTAATTTTCCACAAGGATAGGGTGTCTTTACGTACTAACCCTTCTTTTATGCCTAAAGTGGTTTCTAGTGTGGCTTTAAACCAAACTATTCATTTGCCTACTTTTATGCAAACCCCAAAATAAAGGGGAAAGGATTTTGCACACTTTGGATATACACAGACAGTTGCGATATTATTTGAGCAGAACTAAAGGGTTCAGGCAGTCTCAGCAGTTGTTTGTTTCTTTTGCTTTGGGTTCTCAGGGCAAACCTGTTTCAAAACAAACTATTTCTAAGTGGATTGGTTTTTGTATTGCTTTCTGTTATTCCCATCATGGTAAGGAGATTCCAGCTGGGATCAGGCCTCATTCCACTAGGGCTACTGCCACTTCTACAGCTTTTTAAGGGGGTGGCTACTAAAGATATTTTGGAAGCAGCTACTTGGAGTTCAGTGCATACTTTCTCTAAGCATTACCACCTTCCACTTTACTCTAAATCTAGGGCTGGATTTGCCACTGCAATTTTACAGGGCATTTTGGCAGCTCCTAATGCTTTATAGTTTTGCCATCCTCCCTTACCTCTGCTTTGGGATTCTACCCATATGTAAGGACTGCAGCAATGTGAGATGAAGAACATAGTACAGTTTTGTACCTACCATAAATGTAGATGTTCAAGATCCACATTGCTGCAGTCCCTGCCTCCTTCCCCTCTGTTGTTGAAGGTGGTGGTGTGGTTTATGTTGTACATATTGTAAATATGGTTAGTGCATGGGTGGTTGGTTAGTTTTTGCAGGTTTTTTGGCTGTGGCCTTTCTTGTTAGGGCCTTCTGACATCTGGGGCAAGAAAAGACTGAGGAAATGACGTCGGTCATGCGCTTTTGTACCCTGACGTCCTGATGTCAGTTTTAAGCGCCTTGACCGACGTCAGCCTAATACTTTGGTATTCGGGCCGACCGAGGACAGCAGACTACCCATATGTAAGGACTGCAGCAATGTGGATCTTCGAACATCTACATTTATGGTAGGTACAAAACTGTACTTTTTTATTACCGGTTCGGTGAACCGGTATTTGCAAAAATGCACTTTTGTTTAAGTGCACTTTCGCATATATGGGGTTGTACTTTTGTTTGTTGAAATAATGACCTTTCGACAAATTAAAGTATACCCACATGTGTGTGTGTGTGTGTGTGTGTGTGTGTGTGTGTGTATATATATATATATATATATATATATATAATTTTTTTTTTCTTTGCATTTTCCCTGTTTAGTCAGTCTTATTTCAGTCTGGCACCCATTCCTCACGCATTACAGATTCATATGTTTGAGACCAGAAAATTTGTGAGAGCATCACACCCTCCATTATGGTCCTTAGATTTTTGTTAAATCATAGAAAATATCCTTCTCTGCATCTAACAACCCTTGTAAAGATTATGTATTTAACAGATTAAGCAATATACTGCTAAAAAGTTTAAGTGAGTCAACTAGCCTGATTATGCAGTACAACACACTTTAGTTGCAAACTTCTAAATCCTTCCTTTCAGGTCAAGATATAGTTTTATTATGCTCTTAAATGTCCTAAAACTCCTTAAATATTGTTAAATATTCTTGTGTGTCATACAAAAGATTTAAGCCTTTTATGATTTATATGCCAAACTGTAAAGCAAATGTAAAATGATCGCCTGAAAGACATACTAAGGTTTCCATTGTAATGAAACTACAGTCAGTCCTGATTAAGTTGCAATTCATTATCTTCTGAATGCCTCCACTAATATCAATTCTAATTGCTATGCTAACTGAAAGGGTAACATCTTTCATCATGTTGTCTATCTTGGCAGCAAGACAATAAGAGCAGCAACAAACGATCCAAAAACCAGCAAACAACGGACTAGACTGAAAGAAGTTTAATACCAAGTATAATTTAAAATTCACCACAATCAAAATAAGCGCTTTCGTTTGGCGCCTGCCAAACTTTTTCAAACAGTTATTGCAACACTTCCTGTAGCTTAAATAGTATCTACTCGTGATGTAAGCAATAACAATTAAATTCAAAATAATTAATTAAAGTTAAAACAGTTAAAAAACAGCACATATCTTGTAAATATCATTTCCATTGATCAGTAAATATACTGTTAAACCAAGCGTTATATGTCCGCCCAGACTCAAAACCTGATACAGCAAGACTTCTGCTGTGGCATACTAAAATCTTTGAGAAGCACCACTTCCTTTTTTTAGTGTTTCTGAAAACAAGGTAAAATGTCAGTTGGGAGAACATGATTGACAGACCTCGATGCTTTGCCACAGATGGCTTGCACCTGTCATCCCTGGGTTTTAGGATACTGGCTAAGGCTCTTGCCACCCCTACAGTGTCTTTTTAGGAGGTGTTCCAAAGACCAAAGTACCAACGTAACAGCTACAAATAAATGCAATCGGAGGGTCATGCTGCTCAGTGCTAGGAGTCTAAATCTCAAGATGCACTCGCTCATAGCCTCCTTAAAATGGAGAACATCAACATCTGTGCTGTAATGGAGACCTGGTTTAAAGCAGCAGAAAGCACCACTGCGCTACCAGGCTATAACTCTTTCCACACACTTTTAGGCCCCAGAACTTGGACCAAAGCTCCCAAGGCGGTGGTGTCTCCATATTCATAAAGGATATGCACACCTCCCGACTAGTAGCCCAGCATAATGCATCAGAGATACTTCAGGTACAACTAACATTGGGTAAGACAGCGATTCAGGTCGTAGCCTGTTACAGGTCCCCATCCATGTCCCAAGACTATCACTCCATGTTCCTAAGCACCCTGGAAAATATTAGGGTCCAACCCAGCACCCATATATTAGGTGGCTTCAACTACCCCTCCAATAACTGGGAAAACTACTCATGCACCAATACACTTGCCCAACATTTCCTGGAATTCATTAAATCTAATGCCCCAGACCAGCTCATTCTTATCCCCACTAGAGGAAGCAACATCCTTGACCTTGTTATTACTAACATGGGTGACTGTTGTTCTACACCAATAGTCAATTCCTCCCTGGTTAGATCTGACCACAAACTAATCACCATGGAAATCCACATCTCAGCCACACTTCCCACAAAAGTAATCACCATGAAAAACTTCTCCATAGCAGACTTTGGGCTCCTAAAAACAGAGGTGGCTAATTCACAGCACCCATGCCAATGGAAAATATATGCATGACCACTGAATCATACACCAATGCACTGTACGAACACGTACATAATGCATGGAACTAGCCATACCCAACAGAACCCAAGACGCTCTCCTCCAAAATAAGGAAGTCAATATGGTGTTCCCCGCCATCAATAAACTCTACAACAGAAGGAAGAAACTGTTGCATTGGAAGGCGTAGTCCCAAGACTGGAAAACCTCCCTTATTAGCCTCAACAAAAAGTTAAGATTCCTCATCAAAACCTCTAAAGCCAACTATGAAGGCAAAATTGCAGCAGACACTAAAAACAACCAAAAAAAAGTACAGTTTTGTACCTACCATAAATGTAGATGTTCGAGTGTATACACTGCTGCAGTCATTACACTTGGGTTATCCTGCCGTCAGGCAGTTCCTCAGTCGTCCCGAGTTCCAAAGTCTTGGTCCGGCGTTGGTTGCTGTCGCCTCCTCCCTGACGTCAGTGCGACAGGGGTATATAAGATGCAGCAGACGCCATTTTCTTCAGTTTTTCTTGCCTCAGATGTCAGGTGCCTCTAAATAGGTAGGCAATTCCAATTGCTAATAAAACATACATAAGAAAAGCAAAAAACAACTTACAGCTACCAGCAAATACTCTCCATAGGTAGTAAAGGATAGAAGACATAGGTACGTACCAGCCAGTAAGAGGGGAAGGAGGGAGGGTAACCTGGACTGCAGCAGTGTATACACTCGAACATCTACATTTATGGTAGGTACAAAACTGTACTATGTTCATCGTGTTACACTGCTGCAGTCATTACACTTGGGTAGAATCCCAAAGCTGAGGTAGGGTGGCTGGTTCTATAAGGCATTAGGGGTGGCTATAAGGCCCTGCAGCACTACAGTGGCAAAGCCAGCTCTGGATTTAGAGTATAGAGGCAGATGGTAATGCTTGGTGGAAGGTATGTACAGAACTGCTTCCAAAATATCCTTGGTAGGTACTCCCCTGAGGTAGGCAGTTGACGTGGCTGTTGCCCTGGTGGAGAGAGATCTAATGCTGCTAGGTACAGGTTTTCATGGTATGTGTAGCAGAAATGTATACAATGTCCTATCCATTTTGAAATAGTCTGTTTTGAAATGGCTTTTCCCTGTGCTCCTGCAGCATATGCTACCAATAATTGCTCAGATTTTCTGAAAGCTTTGGTTTTGTCCAAGTAGAAGCATAACTGCCTGTGAATGTCCGAAGAGTGCAGTAGTCTCTCCCCTTTATTCTGTGGTTTAGGATAAAAAGTTGGCAGGTGAATAGTTTGGTTTAGAGCCACATTGGATACCACCTTTGGCCTAAATGTAGGGTTAGTTCTTAAAGACACCCTGTCCTGGTGGAAAATAAGGAAAGGTTCCACTGCCATTAGTGCCTGTAATTCTGAAACTCTTCATGCTGATGTTATTGCCAGGAGCAGAGCACTTTTCCAAGAGATATATTTTAATTCTGCTGTGTTAGCTGGCTCAAAAGAAGGTAAAGTTAGTTTTCCCAAAACAAAGTTGAGGTCCCAAGTTGGAGTAGGTGCTCTACGGGGCGGTCTTATGTTTTTAGCCCCTCTGAGGTACTGTTTCAACAGAGGATTAGAGAATATTAGTGGATCCGTGTTGTAATGAGCAGAGATGGCAGAGGCGTGGATCTTGATGGATGAGAAGGAGAGGCCTTTGTCCAGCATCCTGGTTAAGTACTGTAGTATCTGAGGAATGTTTGGGACAAGAGGGTCAAGGCTGTGAGCTTAGTTCCAGGCACAGAATCTCCTCCATTTATCCGAATAGGCTTTCCTGGTACTAGCCCTTCTGGCCTCCAGAATGACATCCATAACAGCTTTGGAGAGAGGCATTGCTTGCTCGACTAAGGAATCTTCCATATAGCTAGGCTTAAGGTCTTTAGCTGGCTGTGTAGTATTTGAATGTTGTGCTGAGTCAGCAGATGTGGGATTTGAGGCAAAATCCAGGGTGGTTCTTGTGCTAAGCTCCTTATGATTGGGTACCAGTGCTGGCGTGGGCAGTCTGGTGCAAACAGGATCATCTTTGGCTCTTCTTGCCTGGCTTTTATGAGTACCTTTGGCAGGAGAGGTAGTGGTGGGAAAGCGTATACTTGTAGGTTCTCCCAGCTGAATGAGAGGGCATCCACTTTCCATGCTTGTGGATGGTAACTCCTTGTGCAGAATTTTTGTAGCTGGCAGTTTATTGGGGATGCAAACAGATCTATGTCCGGGCTCCACCATTTCTGTGTTATCATTCTGAATATTTGTGGATTCAATTCCCATTCGTGAGGATCCATGATGTTTCTGCTTAAGTCATCTGCTAGTGTGTTTTTCTCTCCTGGCAGGAATTGTGCTTGCAGATGAACTTGAAGGTTTATAGGTGTGTTCCACAAGGTCATGGCGTGTCTGCAAAGGGGGTAGGAGAAAGTGCCCCCTTGCTTGTTTATGTACCACATAACTGTGGTGTTGTCTCTGTCTTTAGCAGTAGTTGTCCTGGATGCAGCAGGTCCTTGAAAGCTATAAGGGCATTTTGTACAGCTAGCATCTTTTTTTGATTGATGTGAAGATGCCTTTGTTCTGCGGGCCACGTGCCCTGAATACATTTGCCTGCCATGTGTGCTCCCCAGGCGTAATCCGATGCATCTGTTGTCAGTGTCTGCCTGGCTGTGGGTTGTGTGAAAGGCTGTCCCTTGTTGAGGTGACAAGCTTGAGCCCACCATTGAAACTCCTGTTGAAAGCAAGGGATTAGTGGTATAACTGTTTCCAAACTTTGACAGTGTTGAGACCATACATACTTTAGGTACCATTGTAGTTTTCTCAAATGCAGTCTGGCATACGGAATTGGTAGTATGCAGGATGCCATGTAACCCAAGGCCTGCAGAATTTTCCTTGCAGGGAGATGGGTCTTTGTTGCCATCAATTGAAAGTATTGAGTCAGTTGTCCTTGCTTGTCTGGTGTGAGATAAGCCATCTGGGCCGTTGTGTTCAAGCTGGCACCCAGGAATATAATCTCTTGTGAGGGCACTAGTTTTGATTTCTTTTCGTTTACTGTGTACCCCAGGCAACTTAATAACTTGTTTACAAACGCTAGATGCTTTAGAAAAATGTCCTTGCTCTCTGCTTGAATCAGGCAGTCGTCCAGGTACGGATAAATTTTAATTCCTTTCTGTCTGCAAAATGCAATTACTGGTAACAGGCACTTTGTGAAGACCCTGGGCACAGTAGATAAGCCAAAGGGCAGTGCAGAGAATTGGTAGTGCATTAAACCAGCTATGAATCTGAGGTATCTTCTGCAGTTTTGTCTGATAGGGACATGCAGGTATGCCACCTTGAGGTCCAAAGTCACGAGCCAAGCTTTCTTGCCCAGCATGGGAAGAAGCTGCTGTAGTGCCAACATTTTGAATTTAGGAACATCCAGGTAAATGTTCAGAGATGAAAGATCCAGAATGGGCCTCCAGGCTTTGTCCTTTCTGGGTACCAGAAAGAGTCTTGAGTAAAATCCTTGTCCTTGCTCCTGTGATGGTACCTTTTGAATAGCTCTCATATCCATGAGTGCTGTAATTTGTTTTTGAGCCTCTGCCCATTGATTTGGTGCCAGATTTGGCATTCCTTTCAACCTTGGCAGAGTGTGAAAGTGGAACCTGTAACCTTGAAATACAATGTTGAGAACCCATTTGTCTTTGGTGATCATTTACCAATTGTGGTAGAAGAGTGCCAGTTTTCCTCCCAAGGGGGCTGCCAAGAGGGATTTGTTTGGCAGCTGTAGTGGGAAGTCATTGGAGCTGCTTTTTATATGGTTGGGGCCTGTCTTCCCCTTCTTTCTGGCCTGATGCAACCCATTGTCGAGGCCTGTAAGGACCTTGTGTTTGACCTCTACCTTTTGGACATCTTTATCTTCCCCTTTGAGGTCTGTCTGTAATTGGAAAGGACCAATTCTTAGTTGGCCAGTTTCTGCTAAATCTAGGAGGCTGAACCTGTAAGAAATCCTTCACCATTTGCATAGATTTTCCCTTATCCTCCCTTTTTTAATACCTCTTCTGCCTTAACTCCAAACACATCCTGCTGCAAAGGTGCATCCAATAATTTTGCTTTAACATGATCTGGTAAGGTATGTTCTTTTAACCAAGCATGTCTTCTAATGACAGTGCCTGTAACTGCTGCTCTGCAGGAGGCCTCTACAGAATCAAAACCACATTGCAAAGTATGCTTTCCCACTTGTTCAGCTGCATGCAATAAATCCTGCATTTCTTTAAAATTAGGAGGATCTAAGTCTGGAAGCATTTTTTGTTTTAACTGACACAGTAAAAATTGCTGATATTTTAGCATGTGAAACTGGCAATTTAAGGCTCTCATTGCTAAAGTTGCAGACGTATACACTTTCTTTCTCCATCTGTCTAATGCTCTGTAATCTCTGTCAGAGGGAACTGGATTCTTGGCTGATGAGGCCTTAACTCCTTTGGGTCCCTGAGAAATAGTTTCAGGGTCAGCTACAGGGCTTTTATACAGAAATTTATGAGAGTCAGGGACTCGGTAGTATCTGTCAGGTTTAACAGGGGCTGGAGGTAAGGAATCAGGATTTAAGCTGGATTCAGTATACACATCATCCACAATATCTAACACTGGCGGAAGAGCAAGGGGTCTGTGTTGAGGTAATAAAAGGAAGTCTCTGAGCCTTTGCTTGGATTCTGAGTAATCCTGGCCTTCCCAGTAAAAAGATCACAGTGAAAAACTTCTCAAAAGCAGACTTCACTCTTCTTAAGACTGAGATGGTATCCTTTAAGCCCACTGGGCCAGTGGATACCACATCCCACAATGCCGAATCCTTCACAAATGCTTTCTATGGACATCTCCAAGAATGCATGGATCATGCAATCCCAAATAAATTCAAGTCCCTCTCCACCAAAGGCAAGCGTCCTGTCTGGTGGACCTCAGCCATTAACAAATTGTATAACAAAAGAAGGAAGCTACTGCACGACAGATCAAAATCCCATAAAGGGAAGACATCTCTGATCAACACTAGCAGAAAACTACGTTCTCTCATAAAAACATCCAAGGCCAACTTTGAGAGAAAAATCGCTAAGGACACTAAAGATAACCACAAAGCCTTCTTCAGCTATGTTAGAAACCTGGGCGGAAACCCTCAGATATGCTCAGAGTTAGTTCACAACAACAAAAAATACACTGAACCCACAGATATTGCCAACATTCTGGCTGACAGGTTCAGTGCAAATTTCTCCCATCCCTCACCCCCAAAAGAAGAAATACTTATCCCAGCTGAATGTAATCACCCTGTCATCTCAGATGTCCAAGTGAGAGCCGCCCTCAACAAAGCTAAAAACACAGCATCAATGGGACCTGATGGTATCCCAGGTTGCGTGCTACGTGAACTCCAAGAGGAGCTGAACCCGCACATAAAAATGCTATTTAACCTTAGCCTTACTACAGGATATGTACCTGAACACTGGCGTACAGCAAAAGTGGTCCCACTCCACAAAGGGGGTACCTCTATAGACCCTGGGAACTACCGCCCCATAGGCTTAACCAGCCTGGTCTGCAAAGCTATGGAAAGAATCATTATGGAACTCAAACAGAGACATTGGGGACCTACAGACACTTGACCCCACCCAGTTCGGCTTTGTAAAAGGCAGATCCTGCCTTTTGAACCTGGTTGACTTTTTCGAAACAGTCACCAGAGCCATTGATGAGGGCAAAGCAGTCCATACAGCCTACCTGGACTTGGCTAAGGCCTTCGACACAATACCCCACTCAGGCATCATAGATAAGCACAACAGCTTAAACGTAAACCCTTATGTCACTAGATGGGTTGCAAACTGGCTAAAGGACAGAACCCATAAAGTTAAAATCGCTGGAGCAATGTCAGACTCAAAGCCAGTCACAAGTGGTGTCCCACAGGGATCTGTCCTGGGATCCCTCTTGTTCAGCATTTATTTCTCAGATGTTAAAGCAAACATGGGAGGGTTGCGGCTGACAAAGATTGCAGATGACTGCAAACTAGGCACCATACTCGATACACCAGCGGACACATACATCCTACAAAAGGCCTCACAGAAGCGGACAACTGGTGCCGGAGTCATGGCCTTAAACTAAATGCCAAAAATGTATAGTCATCCCTTTGGGAAAAACAAAGTACCCACAAATTATCACATAGACAGCAACCCACTGAGTACGGAAAAAGTAATCAGAGACCTAGGGACCCAAGTCGACAGCGACCTCTCATTTGACACCCACGTTGCCAAAGTGATTAGAAAATCATTGTACCTTGCACACCTTATCATGAAGGGATTCACATCCAGATCCAAGGATGTCATTGTACCCCTATACTCCTCCCTCATCAGACCCATGATTGAGTACAATGCCCCATTTGGTATGTACCTCACCCGGCATTTGCAACAGCTGAAGAGACCACAAAAGTACCTCACCAAGAGGATCAAGGGTCTTCAACATATGTCTTATTCTGCCAGACTAAAGAAACTCCAGCTCTATTCAGTAGCATACCGCCTGCTCAGAGGTGATCTCTGCCTGACGTACAAGGCCATGTCCAATCAGGAACTGATGGACATGCTCCACCTCAAAAAATCCAAATCCATCAGAACCACGAGAGCTAAAGACTTAAACCTCGGCACAAGTATGAATAGGACATGCTGGAGGGATAGATTCATAACCCAGAGGCTTCCCATGCTCTGGAACAAGATCCTAGTTCATGTTAGGCAGAGCCCCTCACTGACTCTCTTCAAGAGAAATCTTGATGAGTGGATGGGAGATCGTAAGTTTACCCCAGGGGTCACATCTGTGTCACTACTAGACAGGGGCACAGTATTCTAAATCTATTCTGTGCATTTTTGTACCATTTCATGGGGTGGCGAAAGCCACATCACTATGGCTAGGCTTACAAATGCCCCAGGGCAGACAGCCTAGTACTAAACTATGAAACTATGGTATGTAGGGTTTCCCCAAAGGAGTAGTCCTCAGGCGGTGGGGCTGATGGAATTGATTCCTCAACATCAGAATCCTCATAAGGGGGTAAAGAGTATCCTAGGTCTCAGGATGAATCAGAAGAGATGGACACCTAGTCGGATGAGTCAGTCTGCATCCTGTCTAGGCCTTTTATTAGGAGGGGGATGGGACCCCCTGATCAGAGTGATTAGGTCTTTAGCCATTTTGAGCATTTGTTTCATAGGCATGGAGGCCTGGCCTGGAAAATGCTGTATTTGTTTCTTTGATTTTAAAGGAGGCTTAGACTTAGCTGAGGGTTTAATGCTTAACTGAATAGGTCTGAAGACACCCTCTGAAGCTGTGGGTTGCTCAGCTACTCCGGATCCCTCTGAAACGTTAGTCTCGGTAGGCTGAATAACTTGTGCATCCGAAGGCCCAGCCATCTCCACGTGGGAGTCATAGGTGGCCTGTGGTTCTACAGAAGCGGTCGTCATGGGCTGCGAAGGCGCCTCGTTGAAAACCGGAGAACCGGCGACTGACCTAGAAGAGGCTTCGTCGTCAGTTTTGGGCCTCGGATGCCTATCCTTGTCTTTGCGCTTTTTGTGTATTCTGGTCGTCGGAAGTTCCGACGGCATGGTATAATTGAATTTTCTACCAAAATAATGTCGGGCAAAATCAAACAGATGTTTAATAATGCGCTTGTTAAACCTAGCACAAAACCGACAACCAGTGACGTTGTGGTCTGGGCCTAGGCATGGGATACAATAGGAATGGAAATCCTTATGAGATATTTGCTTCCCATAAGAAATACAGTTATTAACTTTTACTGACATCGGTCTGAGGGAAGAAAAAGTTTCCCCAGCGGGGTACTTAGCTTTGTAGAAGACTTCGGTTCTGGATTCGGAATGAAAATCTCAGGAGACGGCCGACCGGCACTTGTAAACTGCTTTTGCTTCAGGACTGAAGAAAATGGCGTCGGCTGCATCTTATATACCCCTGTCGTACTGACGTCAGGGAGGAGGTGACAGCAACCGACGCCGTCCCACGACTTTGGAACTCAGGCCGACTGGGGAACCGCCTGACAGCAGGATAACCCAAGTGTAATGACTGCAGAAGTATAACACAATGAACATCTTCTATAGTTATATCAAGAACCTCCACGTCAATACACAGATATGCTCTGAGTAACTGCACAATGGTACCTCCTATACTGAGCCAAAAGACATTGCCAATGTACTGGCCGACAGATTCTGTGCCAATTTTATCCCTCTTCTCCCCCAAAAGGACCAATCACAATACCGGAATAATGCCAGGCACCCAGCATTAATGCAGCACAGGTTAAAGCTGCTTTGTCCAAGGCCAAGAATACAGCTTCCATGGGAACAGACAATATCCCTGGATGTGTTCTAAATGAACTACAAAGTGAACTGGCACCACACCTGTATGCCCTGTTTAGTCACAGCCTCACCTCTGGCTTTGTCCCTAATGAATGGTGCACTGCCACAGTCATCCCTCTACATAAAGGAGGGGCGACTACTACCCTGGGAACTGCCACCCCATTAGCTTAATGAGTCTGATATGTAAAGCTATGGAGCGCATCATCATGGACCTAATTAACAAGGATATAGGGAATCTCCAAATTCTAGATCCCACACAGTTTGGTGTGGCCAAGGCATCTCTACAGGCTAGACTTGTAAAGGCTCCAGGGCCATTAGACTAGTACACACTTATGAACCTATGAACTTAGACTTGCTGCACTTTTGCAGACCAAGCTAGTGTCCATATTCCAGTGGCAGGTCTATACACAATAACACAGGTATTATATTTGACCTGTTGCAACAGATGAACTTGGCATTTATATGTGAAGACTTGGCTGGCCAACATCAGTCCAATCTTAGTGTCACAGAGAATCCTGGGAACATCAGAATCACTAACAAAGACTGAAGAAGGCTAGGGAAGGGCATACAAATTTTTATCACTAAGTCTGAAATAAATCCAAAAACTTGTGGGTACTTCCTCTTCTTCTGTTCACTTGGCAGTGTAAAGGTGTTCCTAAATGACTCCATAGGATTATAAGCAGATGCTAGACATTCAGTCCAGGATATCACTCTGAAGCTTAACCCAGTTTCACAACTGCCCCAGAGCAACGTCAGGTTAAACAAATTGTTCAGTGTCATACAACAGACAAACGGAGATTGAGAAAATCAAGCCCTGGACTACAGGAACCAGCTCATTAACAGCTCAAAGTCTCTACACTAACTGCCAGACCACTGAATCGTCTTGCCTTCTCTGTTGGCACCATCTGGCAGAGTTATTTCACTAGAGTACTTATTGCTTATACACAGAGATTTCATCATTTTTCTAGGTAGAACTGTTTGTAAGTGCATCACAACCTCTCACTCCTTTCAGTCTTTAGATTTTAGTTAAATCACAGAAAACATCCCTTTCTGCACATAATCACTATTGCAGACAATATTTAACAGACTTAGCAAAATACTGCTTAAGAATTTAAATGCATCGCCTAGCCTGGTTAGATCTATATTAATGGAAATTCTAGATAGTAAAGTCTACTGGTTGATTTCAATATTAGGGCTGATAAGAACTCAGTGGCTTTTGTAAAACAATTCCTCTGAATTACACAGGTGTTCCAGAAAGCTTAAGCTGTTTACTCTGCTAACCATCTTCTTGGCCATAGACTGGACTTGCACTTCATGCTAGAGGTCATAACCAGTGATTTGGTGATAAAAATCTGTCATCCTCTTCTCTGGTTCACTAATGATGACTGGCTTACTCTAAGTGAAATTCCCTCAACGTAGCCCTAGCGCAGTGCACAAATTTTAATCTGCTCACCACAAACTCCCAAATTCCTGTGCTACATCATTACGTTTAAGAATGCAGTGCTGGAAATACAATAGAGCTTGCTGAAGTATGCTACGGAGTTTTGACAGTGACTCTTGACAGTATAACCTCCAGTAATGCAGGACTAGTTCATTTCAGGCTACAAGAGTCACGGTTGGACTTTAAGCTCCATTAGCTGAGGAGGACTAGATGTCAGCAGGAGCATAGGTAGTGCTGCTCTGGCTTTCTCGAGAATATTTTATTTTTAAATTTTGTTTTATCTTCGTGCTTTTTTTAATGTAGTTTTAAAATTCCTTTTCCATTCACAGATTGAAAAAGAATCAACTCTAATTAGTAGGAGGAGCTGAGAAGTGGGATTACTAATTTAGCTGCAAGGGCTGTAAAATAATTGCTGGTGTGCAACTGTATTGGAAATTTGGTAGCTTTTGAGATACCTGCCCAGACAGTAAATATGGCCTTGGAACCCCCTCCTGGTCACACCTTGTCTGCAGATGTAATGGCACTGAAAGATCAAACTGGGAACGCTCTCCACTTAGAATGTTAAAGCTTGAGTTAATCTTTGTTTCATATCATCTCACTTGCTCACTGTGCATTGCAATACTCACAGTATTAATACCTTTTTCAAACTTACTTTTGAAATCTAACATCCTAGACTAGACTACCAATCAACTGGAGAGCCTAGGAACTGCTCTTTAAGAACTGGTTTGGGGTTAGTGCTTCTGTTTTGCTCCGGGTAAGAGAAGGAGTGGGGGTCACATTATTTCCTAGCCTTTCTAGAGATTACCAATCACCGGAAAGCATGAAAATTGCTTCTTAGTAACCATCATGAGATTACTGCTACTGCTTTGTTCCCTGTGAGATAAGGAGCCGAGGGGCACCAATTCCTGCTAGTTTCTGACTGAGGAATGAGTATGGAATTCACTGAGTGGTCTGGTCGCAGTTTGGTGAGTTCTTCTTTAGAGTCTTTGTGCATCTTGGCTTTCTGTTGCATCCAGCTGCTGTAGGTTCAATCAAATGTTTTTACCAACAGAAGATTATGGTAAGTGTACTGAAGTCATCAACATCATACTACTTCTCAGGAAGCATCTTGGGATTAGTGCTACTCTTTGCTTTTGGTGAGTGAAACAGCAAAAAATCAGAGCCCTGGCTCGTAGGGTTGCCAACTGTCCAGAATTTTTCTGGACTGTCCAGAATTAAGGGACACTGTCCAGAAAATGGAAAGGACAGCATATTGTCCAGAAAAAAATGCCAGAAGATTAATTTTCTTTTAATTTAAAAAAAAAAAATTAAGGGTGTTAGAACATCCTTTGTTTGCATCTGGTCGCACAGTGGAAAACAGTCTTCTGCATCTGTGCAACTGATTGTTTATATCTTTCTCTTCCATGCGTGTGGAATTTGAATTCTTGAAGACATTTGAACTGTGCTTTGGACCGCAAATGGACATGTTTCAAATATGGTTCAGGTGTTTATGAAATGTCGCCCTTTTACTTGCTCGTTCCACAGTCTGTTTGTATATATAGAGGAAATATAGTGTGGAATTTCTAGCTATACAATAATATTTTAAAGTACTGTTATTGGATATTAAGTAGCTATGTTAATGGCTAAAGCTGCAAGATACTAGGTCTGAAGGACTCCATAAATATTAAACGTATTCTGACAAAGAAGGTTACTGAATTATGTTACTGTTTTTGTTATGATCCTGTTTTACTTATGTTTTCACTAAGCACTTGATTATACAATTCAGTATTATTGGTGGCGCTTAATAATTTAATGTGATCAAAGAAGTCTTTTAAATGTTTCTTTTTGTGGGTGAATTCACTTCTGACAAATATTAGTAACTGGTATATACAAATGTAATGTATCCAAAAGTGCAAGTGTGACAAGCCTGAGGATCAAATGGAAAAATGTTCAAAACTATACATTTAAAACATGCTCTAACAACTGGTGTTGCGTTATGCAAGGGATATAATTTGATTATTATATATTATAATTTACTACAATCAAGAAGATGAATCAAAGAACTTTTCCATTGTCCTAAAAATGTCTGCAAGGGACCTATGATTTGAAAACAACCCAAAGATAAATGTAATCCACCACTGGCCAGATGAATTTTCTTCGAATGTGGGTTTCAATGCTGTTTCAAAGGTAGAAAAGTTTTAATGCTAAGCCTGTTTTCATTGTGAGACTGTATTACTTTGTTTAGCAAATGTCTATCGGTATTTGTGCTATAAAATTTGAAATAAAAGTTGAAATTACATCCAAATATCTATAATCATTGCAGAAGTAAAGTAGGAAACAGTATGCACACTGAGAGTTTTGAACAGTATTTATGGCAACGGGGAAAATAAATGGAGAAATAACCAAGTAATAAACCAAGAATGGCTGCATGGGAGGGGATAGGGGTACCAAATTACATGCATTTTGCTTTTATGTACATGTCCAGAATTTTTGACATGAAACATTGGCAACCCTACCTGGCTGTGTGCATATGTGTTGAGATCAGCTCCACTACCAGACAGATAGCACCTCCAGTAATCATCTCCAAACCTTATAAGCACCATTTCTCCTTCAGACCACATTAGTAAGCACATGTAACTATGGATTTGCAATTTCCAACACTCTCTCTGTAGCCAACTTGGTTAAACTGGCATCCATAGTCAATGTACCAATTGTTTCATGGTTAATGACAACAACTTACTACTTAAACTGACACAATCTGTGAGAGATATAGTTATACAATATTAAAAGAAGGCAAATCTCACACGTAAAACCACTACAAAAAGCAAAGAAGTTGTCAGTAACAAACCCCTACACTACAACTATCACACACAGTACAGACCAAACACATAGACCTACATATGCTGAGGCTCTTAAATGTTACCTACCTGAAGCACAAAAAACTCCCAACTGTAAGCTAAGAAAGAAGTAACCTCCGAAACATCACAAATACCCAGCTCAGGCAGCACTAACCATGAAACAAGCATTTAAGCACTTTGTCTCAACTCAAAGGCACAAAAAACAAACCTCCACACAATCCAACATCCAAGTCATAGGTGATTCCACAGTGAGTCATACTGATACACCACTCAGAAGTCGGAAAAAGGAAATGATCACTGTTAACTGCCTTTTAGGTGCCAGGATTGTTACATTACACATACACTCAAGTACTTGCACCACAAATGCACATAAGACGCAGTCACAGAACATGAGGTAGTAAACATCTTGAGCCGCACCTCCCTGGACTATATGAATAGAAGCAAGATGGAACTCTCAAAAGACTTCCAAAATGGCTATACATTGATTAATAGCTTAATTCTAGTCCTGCCACTGTGAAAACAGAAACTTAGCAGGGAAAGCCAGTGGGCCTACATTTCTGGGTAAGTTTCAGTAACTGGATAGTAAGTGAACTGCCTGGATGCCAGGAAAAAAGAAATACAGAGGACCTAAAGAAAAATCAGCTACAAGAGGTGATGAAAAAAAACACTGACTAGGAAAAGTGCTGCAGCTGTTCAGCAAAAGTACTGCAAGCTCCAGACATGACTTCCAGTAACCTAGAGGAAATAAGACAACTGCACAGAGACCTGATTAAAATAAATGAAACACTGATGGATTATATAAACTCATACAATAAAAGGCTAGAAAAATAAAAGAAGCTTTAAACAGATATTCAGATAAGGTGATAAAACTGCAAACTCAGAGGTCGAAATGAAGAAAAGGCTGGCTGAATATGAGACTACACAAGAAGAGATGTTTCAAAAAATAGCAGAATTAGAGGACAGAGCACATAGAGAAAACCTGAGATTTGCTGCTGTACCAGAGAAGCTAGAAGGAACAGACTGTATTAATTTTATGAAAGCACAAAGAAGCAAGTGGACTGGTATTCCACAACAGGAATTATCTGAAAGGGCACATTGTGTGTATGCTCCAAACCTGGCTATAAGAAAATAATCTAGACCTTTAATAATAAAGATGCAATCTTACCAGCAAAAGAAGATGATTCTGACAAAAATGTGGCAGAAGGACAAAGCACTAAAAGTGGGAGACAGCAGAGTGTTTGTGGAGAATAACCACTTGTACACCAGGCAAAAGAGGAGTGAATTTATCCCATTATTCAGGGAATGCCGAGAAGCAAGTGGGAGAGTCCAACTGCTGTACCCAGCTATCTTCAAAATATTTTTCCTTGGAGGGGCACAATTATTTTTTTATGAAGTAAATGTTAAGAAAGAAATACAAAAGTTTATAAAACAAAAAGTGAACTGTGAAACAGAAGGTGATTCTTCTTGTTATTCTGGTAATAAAGACCACAGAGAGACTGTGCCAGTGAAACCTTTTCCAATGTTTCAATGGAAAATGCCTGAGAGAAGGAAAAAACACAAGAGTTGACTACAAGAATTGAGACTGCATTGGAAATTAAGCAGAGACAGGATTTGGGAGACTGAGATGAACAGGAATAGAACAAGAAAATCTGGAAATATTGGACTTTCTTGGACTTTGTTAAATTTGTAGAGGACTCAAACCATATACCCTACTTCATGTAATCATTGTTTGGAGAATAAAACCAGTAACTTGGAAATTGACAAATGTGGGATTACAAAGCAATAATTATATTTGTGAAACATGAAAGAACAAGAAAATCTGGAAATACTGGACTTTTTTGGACTTTGTTAAACTGGTAGAGGGCTTTAAAGCATATGCCCTATTTCACATCATTAATGCTTAGAAAAATACTCAGGAGTGGGGAAGAGGAGGGAGAACGTTAACTGTAAATAAAACAATTTTTTCTTAACGTTTGTATTTTAATACTGCATGATTTTCTTTGCATGCTAATGTTTTCTCAGTTGTTTCCTTGTTAAGTTTCAAGAAACGTGGCACCGCATTGTGAAAAAAAAGAAGAAAAATCTGGTTTAAAGAACATGACAAAAGAAAAATTAGTGTGCTTTTTCTCATTCTTGTATAGGGGAATGACTGTGTTAAGGCCATTAGTTTAATCTAGTAAGTTTTAAGAGAAAGTAGGTAAATGAAAAAGAATATTGAGTATTATAAAGCTTTTTTCTAGTAAACAAATGTATGATTGGCAGTTTTGTCATTGGTTCACATGTCACTAGGAGACAATCTGATAAACAGAAGTGGCTTGCAGAAAATGTTTTCTGAAAGGATTCAAGTGTTTTCCCAGCTGAGAGAGCTATAAAGATAAGACAAAAAGTACCGGTCGGCCCCAATATCAAAAATTATTTGACGCCGGTCAAGGGCGCTAAGACTCGAGGCCAATCTGGTCAATTTCTGAAATACATGAGGATCAATTTCCCACTAGTGGGGATCCGTTCTGTGCTCCGGCAGAAACCTTGCCTGAAGAGCTGTGCTCCCGGCAGAAACCTTGCCTGAAGATTTAGAAACTATCTGACTGCCTCTCTGGCGGTCACAGAGAGTCCCTTGTTTAGAGGAATGTCTGGCATGCCTTTGAGAAAGGGCAAGGTATGAAACTTGTAAAAACCCATCTGTCTTGGGTAATTAAGCTCAATTTTCCTTGAAGTGCCAACCTTCCTCCCAAGGTGCACCCAGGCAGAAGGCTCTGGCAGCTGACATCAGACTGTAAAGGCATCTAAAATCCCTGTCTTAACATGGTCAGATAAATGATCCTCCCTCAGCCCAAAGGTGCCTCGAAGAACTGACACAGGCAGGCAGCCACCCTAAGAATGCTTACCCACCTGTTCAGAACATGTACCCAAATCTTGTAATTTATTACATTCACCTTCCGCCAGAGCATCTACCTTAGACTTCAATTTAAGTAAGTAGATAGTTTTGATATTTCAACATGTAAGATATTTATGAGCTTCAGGCACCTGTAAATACCTATCGGTTTAACAGGGCAGGAGGCAGGAGAATACTCCTGCAAGTCTTCAGCCGAAGACTCTGAAACATCTGAAGCCTGCTCAAACTCCCCAACTCAAGACTGAGGATATGGCGTCGGTCATGCGCGATTTGTACATCAGACAGCACAACAGAATCACAGGCCATACCATGCATCTTAGCATGGCTAACCTTTCTTTCAGGTTATCTCAATTCTGTCTGTGTGGCTGTCAGTTTGGAACATTTGTTTCTATTAAGAGGGTAAAAAATATTTGAAGATGTACATACTACTGTGTATTATTATTAAGTTAATAGGTTTTAGGGGGTCAGGTTTTTTCCACTCTACCTCTTCCATTTTGGAAAAACAAGCTAAAATTGGCAAAGGATCTCAAACAGAGGTGGACAGAAGAGGAAACAACTACCACACGAGCCGAATGTACAGACTCTAAAGAAAGAAAATGTGGACAGCGACCAATATCAGTTAATTTGGAACATTTCAAGAAGGGGGCTTAATGAGCTCAAATTGGCCATGTTAAAGGTTTATTTATACCGGCACAAGGTGCCAATTTGTCAGAGACACTGATTGAACTTAGACTTTTTATTCGTACTCTTTCTTTAAAATTAATGTTTGGCAATACAGAATCGAACAACTCTGCATGTTTATTTAAAAAAAACGAGTGTTTACATGCCACCAAATCACCCTGTTATTAGACGTGTTTATGAAAGCTTGTGAAGATGACTTTTGTAAGTTGTTTAATGATGGTAACAGGAAATGAGGATTTTATAACTTGACCTTAGAAGAAGAGAAAGCTTTGTTTGATTTACAGAATTATACTAGTATACTGATTTGTCCCGTCAATAAGGGTGGGTGTGTAGTGGTAATGAGCAGGGAGTATTATTTCATGGAAATGAATAGCATACTATGCGATATAAGCACTTACAAAGTTACTGATAAAACTTACATTGATAATATGACAGAGCGAATTATGATGTCTTTAACTGAATGCATGCGAATGCAGTTACTATCGAAATAACTATTCCAATATTTTGTGGTAGAAAATCCTTTATTACCAAACTTGTATGGGTTACCCAAGATATATAATCCATCTTTTAGACCTATTATATCGGGTGCTGGGTGGCTGATGGAACCAATCTCAATATATGTTGAGAAACAAGTAGGATCTGTTTTACATTGCTACCCTTTTTTTAAGGTACAGTAAACAGTTCCTACAAGACTTTTATGCACATCTGAAGAGTAATCCATGGGATGGTCATGGTATATTGGTTACCCTTGATGTAACCTCACTGTTTACTGTGATACCGAATATGGAGGACATTGAGATGGTTAAAGCATTCATGATTAAAAATAGTGGTTATAATGCACAGCCTATAGATTTTATTTATCTTATGGAGCTTATATTAGAACATAATGTCTTTCTGTTTGACAAGACATATTATCTGCAGGCTTCAGGTGCAGCCATGGGCACATCTTGTGCAAATAGGTATGCCAATCTGGTAATGGCTGAATGGGAAAGTGAAAATTTGTTGAAATTGATGGGACATCAGGTTGTATTTTTCCGACATTTTGTGGATGATCTTTTTTTGATATGGAGAAATGGGGTTGAACAAGTTAATGAATTTGTTGAAACTTTAAATAATAACAGTAGATTTTTAAAAATTTCTTATAATTATTCAAAGACACAGGTTAAGTATTTAGATATATTGACCACTAAAGATGGTGATGGTAGAGTTTCGACAAATTTAAGTGCTATCGCCCATCTTTCGTACACCATAATAGTATGCATCCCAAACATATATTTATGAATGTTGTAAAGGGACAGATGATGCAAATATCAAGGCTATCAGTGGATATGAATGATTTTGAAAGTAACTTAAAACAGATAGGTTATGATTTTGATGAACGGGGATATAAACAGTCAAAAATAGAGGGAGCTAGTAAGTTGGATAGAAGCAGTAGAAGCACTGATGGGAAACACTATTTTTCTTCTCCCAGTATAAATAAACAAAGTAAAGGTCCCAATATGGATAGACCCGGTTTTGTTTGACTTATAGTAGTGATATTAATAAGGTGAGGGATATTATTAGGCATAATTGCCATATTTTGCAAACTGAGGACAGGATAGCAGAGTTGGTAGGTTCTGGACCTGTTTTTAGTTATAAGAACAATAAATCTTTAAAACAAAGACTGTGTTATCCAAAGGCCATAAGTAATTGTCGAACTAATCAACAGGCTGGCACTAGGAATTGCAATGAACGTACCCTTTGTAAATATATAGACCAGTCTACAGTACATCCTTTGTGCATCCTGACACTGGACAAACTTTCTACATTAAGCCAGGAGCAGATTGTAATACTAAACATTTAGTGTACCTGGCCAATTGTAATAAATATAGAATGTTCTATATAGGGAAGACCAATAGACAGTTGAGAGAACTACTGTATGAAGAAAAGACTAGAGAGTATAGTGCTCTAGCCAAATGTGAAGGCAAAAGGTAAGGATCACATATTTTCTTTTCAGGTTCTGGAAGTAGTGCAAGAGAGCTTGAGAATGGGGGACTTAGTTAATGAAACAGAACAGGCTCAGTTACTGTTGATGCTGAGGCTTAGATCTCACAGGGGTTCGGGTTTGAATGATGTTGTTTCTTTAAAACCTGAACTAAAAAAATAGGAAGTTAATTAAATGATTTTTATGTGTGATTTTTAGTGCATTCGTATGTATGATGTATATTTTTTTACTTCCTGCCTTTGCATATGCATGACGATTTTATCACATGCTTGTAGGTCTGTTATGTGATTGGCTGACTGATTAATTGTATATGTCTATTAAGCAGCTTGCTTCTGCTACTACTTGGTCTGATGAAGCAATTCGCAATTTTGAAAGCGCTTACCATCCATTAAAATTTTTTTAATATGCACTGTTTTATCCTTTGGCAATGGCTTCTGCGAGTTTGTGTTTAGCTTTTAAGGGGTTATTGAGGGCATGTTTATACTTTTGTTTGAGTGCTTTCAATAAAACAGAAAGTTTTGTAAGATGTGACATAGGCTCAAATGGAGACAAGAAGCAACTGTATAAAAGATTAACCAGGCCAAACAGTACACGAGTGTAGTACAAAAGCTGGAATTAGACATTTAACAAAAAAGTTGGTACAGATAAAAAGTGGGAATAATGAATATTCAAGAAAATTATGCTTTCTGTAATATCTTTAAAACCTCAATGGTTTCACATCTAAGTACAAAAAAGAAAGAGCAATGAACTATATTAAAATATAAACTACAAATAGCTACGGGAGACGCTGGAAAGAACTGAATACATGAATTTGATAAACAAAGGCTTTCTGGGTGGTTATTCAGTGGAATATCTGGGGCAAATGAAGACAAGAATATTTATATTAAGTGCACGAGGAGCTCCAATAGTGATAGAAGAGGATAAAAAAAATAATGGCAGATTTGTACTACTAAAGGGCTACTGGCAAGGGAGAAGGATTACACTGGCATGTATTTATATTCCAATGAAAACTGCTATAATGGATCTTTAAAAAATTCTGGGAGAAATTATCAGTTTTCAGCAAGGAATATTACTAATAGGTGGGAGATGGAATTTGATTGGCAACAGTGAAGATGTATCTAGGGGCCCAGAAGGGAAAATATAACAAAGGAGGGTGGATCCTTGAAGGAATTTATGAAAATATTTGGCATGCAAGATGTGGATTCAGCAACAGGAGTTCACAGTGGGTTTAAATATTTCCCAAGATACAAAAAACTGGGATAGGCTAGACAGAATTTACATTTCACAGGAACATGTGCATTTCATTGAAGATCTTGATATGCACCAATGACTTATTTCAGATCATGCGCCAATAATAACTAAAATAAAAATACAAGACAATGAAATAAAAATGAGACACTGGTGCTTTCCCACCTGTCTGTTGAAAAGAGAAGAATTCAAGGACTGGGTAGTGGAAATTATTCAGGAGTTATTAGAAAAGACAGACATTTCTACTGAAAATATAACTCGGGAGTGGGATAAAGTTAAAGTGGAGTTTAAAAATATGGTGGAAATAAAAGAAAGGGACATAGGGTTAAGACGTAACAAGAATTATTTAGAGTTACTGACAAATGGTAAAGTACTGCAAAATAGTGGAAATCTCACAGAAAAGAGGAGGAGCAACTGTAGAAAGCTGTACAGAAAATAAGGGATTACCTTGATAATATGCATGAGCTTTGAAAGATTGCTGTTAAGCCACTGTTTTCTTGGGAAAACTCTAGAGCACCAAATGTTTTAGCACAACTCAGGCAACAGAAAGTAGAAAGGGCTGTCGCCAAGCTTAGAGAGCCTATAAGAAGGAGGATAACAAGGGATCCTGTAGAAGTATTATAAATATTTTTGAAATTCTATGAAAGTGTGTATAAAGCAGAGAAATATAGAAATCATGAAGAGATACAAATGGAAATGTTTATGGAAGAATTAAATATGCCAAGGTTAGAGGTAGATAGGCTCAATTACTAACAGGAGGAGACCAGTTAAAAATGGTGATGTATAACCAAACTAAAGGACAGTCCACAGGAATGCATGGCATTCCTGTAGAAGTTTGGAAGCTAAGAGGAAAAACTGATCTGGAAGGTTTTGGGAGAAGTACCAACATCATAGAAGAAAGCATTAGTAGCTGCAGTACCGAAAGAGGGTAAAAGTTCATCAGATCCAGCTTTGTACAGGTCCATTTCAATACTAAAACATGACTATAAATTGTTTATGTCTATAATGGGTAAATGAATGGCAAAAGTGATGACAAAATTGATAGATATGAATCAATGCGGTTTTGTGGAAGGGAAGCAAACAACATTAACAGAACACCGATGATCCAGACAGAAGTAGAATTTAAGAAAAATGCCACTGTTGCTGGTGGATCTTGATGCACAGTAAGCATTTGACACAGTAAGCTGGGACATTATGAGCAGGGCATTCCCTGATAAAATTATAAGGTTGATTAGGAGGACATATGAAGGATTGGAGGCAAAAATTAAAGTGGGTGGGGTCCTCTCTGATAATTTCTGCTTAAGCAGGGCAGCCAGTAAGGGGTATACTTTCTCCCCTTTGCTATCTGCATTACACTTAGAACTACTGGTAAAGAAAATAAGGGACTCAGAAATTCAAGGATATAATTGGTATGGTGGTCAAGAAAAGCTGGCTCTATTTGCAGATGATATTTTATACCTGAAAAAAACAGAAAGGGACATTACGATGTTGTGGAACATTTTGAGACGGTTTCTAATCTTTTCGGGATACAAAATTAATGAAGCTAAAACAAAAGCAGTGCCAGTAAATTATGTACCCACACATGAAATGTTTCAGCAATATCCATATTTATGGGGACATGATAAAATTAAGTAATTAGGAGTATGGAATAAAAATTACTGCGGTGTGGCAGCTAAGGATATGTGGGAAGAGACTAATAAAAGATAATACAAAAATTGAGAAAACTGAAGCTCTGTGATATGGATAAAGATAGTAAAAAAACAAGCAGTTAAATGTTTTTAGTCCCTTTAATCTTCTACAGAAGTCAGGCATATTTTTATCAGCCAGAGGAGAAGTTGTGGATAGCAATTAATAAAGAGCTTAAGGATTTTATCTGAGAGGTGAAGATGGCAAGAGTCAAGTGGAATAAGCCAATTCTTCCAAGAGACCAAGGCAAACTGGGATTACCCAATTTGAAGAGGTGTTTCACAGCAAAACAGTTAAGGCTTCTTTACACAGCACAAGCAAAAAACTATAATTCAAAGTGGAAATGGGTGATGAAACAGAGGGGAAAGCTCAAGAAACAAGGAGAGACTGGGATTTTAGATGCAGACCTCTATGAAAATAAAAATAATTCAGAATATTATGTTTATAAAACAGGAAAAAGTACTCTAAGAACTAAGTCAACAGGGGAATGGAGAAAGGAGATTTTGCCAATAGGGATGACTGCAATTAAGGATACAGAGAATAGGCTAGAGGGGGCTGGAATTTATTGGAGAAAACTGGCAAAGGAACCAAGGTTTCGGGAGCAAATAACTAGACAGGGAAAGGTAACAGAATGGGAATTTATTTGGACTTCAGGTTAGAGATTGCCTTTCCAATCAAGGATTGATATCAGAGTACAGGCAAAGAGAACCAAATGAGGGAGGAGTCCCAAACGAAAGACCAGCACTGACAGAGTTTTTTTAGGACAATCAGAAACAGAAGCTGCCATTGAGAAAGGAATAATTATTACAGCACAAAAAATATTGCATGATAACTATAAGAATCAATCAGAGGAGGTTAGAAAGGATTGGAAAGAGAGAGTGGATAAGCAATTTGCAAAGAAAAAATGAGGCGATATATGTTATGTATCCCAAATAAGTAAAGTCTAGAAGATTTAGGATTTTTGCTTTGAAGAGTTTACATAGGTATTTTATACCCAAAGTAAACTCCAAAGAATTTTCCCTCAGGTAGACAGCAAATGTTGGAGGTGTGATGGGGAAGAAAGAGATAACTGGGAACATATGTTCTGGGAGGGTAATGAGCTGGCAGTTTTTTAAAGAATCCGTGCAGACTGCTGTGTAAGAGACACTAGGTGAGCAAACTTGTGTAACTAAAGAAATGATCTTTTTGAGCTACGATACAGAATTGGAATTGCCTAAACATAGTAAGGCCTTGCTGAGTCTAATTACGATGGCTGCCAAAAAAGCAATTACTATAAAATGGAAATCAAAGTCTAAACCAACTTTACTAGAAGTAGCAAATATAGTAGCAGACATAAAACTGGAATTGGGATCTTTAGAAAAGGATAGCAGCAAATTACATAGGAAAAAAATGGGAACTGTGGGAACAATACATGCTGAGGAGGAACAATGTTTACAAGAAGGCAGGATATGAATGAACTATGTAATGTTTGACTGACAATGACTGGATAGATTATAACTGATGCGTAATGTTTGCAACTACAATTCTGTCAACATGTTTGTAATGCATAATGTTTGCAACTGAAATTATGTCAGTATGGTTTGTTTTCATTTATATAAATGAATGTAAGATTGCCTGCATCATACGTGATAATTTAATAAAAATATTTCTTGCTTCAAAAAAAAATGGAGCTCTCAGAATGCGTGCCCCCGATGCATGTATGAATCTAGCTCTGAGCAGCATTTTACCATCACCAAGAATAATGCCACAATATGAATAAAAGATTATTGACTTCAACAACTGGCTTAGCTTCTGATGTGATTGGGGGGTCTAATATATATCAGTCTAGAAGGAGATGGTAGGCAGTCCTTACTGCTTTGCCAGGAATGGCTTGAACACATTTCCCCAAGGCTTTTCTGTATTGGCTTGCCTACCACCATAGCGCCTTTTTTAGGCAATAACAGTTTTCAAAATCTTCCAACTTAACAAAACAGAATCTAGACAACATAAAAGTATTGCTGCTCAACACTAGGAACCTCAACAAAAAAAATAATGTTCTACAGGCACTCCTTTCACTGGAATGCATTAATGTATGCATCATCACAAAGACCTAGCTCAAGACCACTGAGAGCAAACCATCAGTACAGGTTTTCAACAACTATCACATGTTCAGGCCCAACTCACCAGATGAAAGTCCTAAAGATATCGGTATCTCTACATTCGTAAAACAAAATCTCACTTCCAGACACATTAAGGTAGGATAACTTTCTTCAATTCCTCTCCGCCCATCTTATCATTATCAAAATCCCTTATCATATCACAGCTAACTATAGGACCACGTCCCATGCCCCCCATGGACCATACCTTCTACCTGACTAGTATGGATCCCATATCATTAGGCTAAACACTATTCTTCTAGGGGACTTCAACTACACCCATCATCAACTGGGAGACCTGTACACCCCTTAACATGTATGCACAGAAATTTCTGGACTTCATACACACTATCTGGACCAATTAGTCTGCACCCCAAATAAGGAAGACAAAATCCTGGACCTAGTCCTCTCTAATATGGGACCAGCTCTGTACCCCACAAGTTATAACTTCCTCCCTAGTGAAATCAGACCATAAATCTGTCATATTCACCATAGGACTGAAGCTGGAAGCGTATTTAAATACCTTGGGCATTCAGAGATTAGGAAAAAGATAACCTAAAACTGAATGATGACTTGCCTAAATTCAACATCACTCTCCATCCTAATGACCCCACTGTGTATTCAGAATCCTTTTCCACCAAATTTTATGCAGAACTGAATAGATGCATAACTGCATTTGTCCCCATCCTAAGTAAACACTATGTTAAATTTAAAAATACCCCCTTATGGAGGTACCCAAATATAAACAAGCTCTGTAATAAAAAAAAAAAATATTGTACACAATAATAAATGTAACTCTCAAGATGTCAAAAATGCCCTTACAAAACTTAAAAAGGAAGTCCGGTTCCTAATCAAATTAACCAAAGCTAGATATGAAGTAAAAATAACTACTCTGGCAAAAGACAGCCGTATGGCCTTCTTAAACTTTGTTGGAACCCTCAGGGACAATGTCCAGCCCTGCACATAGATAATACTACATGATATCACATACTCAGACCCTGAGGATATAGCCAATTTACGGACAGATTAGCTATAATTTCACCCCCTGCCTTAATTCCCACATCACCTCTATAGACCCCTCTCAAAAACATTCCGAGAACAAGTCCTCAAAGCACTTTCCAAGGCCAAAAACACTGTTATGGAGCTGGATAACATACCAAGCTGCCTACTGATCAGCCTGAAATAAGACCAAGCAAACCCCCTACACAGATTATTCAAGATCATCCTCCAAACAAGCTCTGTGCCAGGTGAATAAAGGACAGTAACAGTCATCTCCATGCACAAAGGTGGAGTGACAAAGGACCTGGGTAATTACACACTCATAAGTCTGACAAGCCTCATCTATAAAGAATGGAAAGGATCATTAAGTTACTTATGTCTTTATTTACTGATTCCATAAACTCTTGACCTAAGTCAGTTCAGTTTTGTCAAGGGCAGATCCTGCCACTTATAATGAAGCCATGGATGAGGGGCAAAATCGGTATACACTACATTTAGACCTCACAACACCATCCCACACTCAGGTATTGAAAAACTCTCCCAATTAAATGTTAATCCCCATGTAGCTTGTTGTATAGTAAAATGGCTCACAAACATAACCCAGGAAATCATGGTAGGTAGCTCTACCTCCTCCAAAAGACCTGTCAATATTGGTGTACCCAACGGTTAAGTCCTTGGGCCTCTCCTCTTTGACATTCATTTCTCAGAGGTTAAAGCTAATTTTAAGGGTACATGGATGACCAAGTTTGCAGATGACTGCAAACTTGGTGTCATCATAAACTGTCCAGGGGACACCAAGATCATCCAAGAGGGTCTCTCTCAAACAAACAACTGGCACCATAACCATGGACTAAAACTAAATGCCAAACAATGTGCAGTAGTCTCACTTGGCAAGCATGGTTTATCCTGTAACTGTTAAATTGACAACAGATCTGTGAAAACTAATCCAGTGATTAGGGACCTGGGAACCTATGTGGGCAACAAACTGACCTTTGATCACTATGTATCCACTACTATAAGAAAGAACCTTTTCACTGTGCAGCTTAATAGTAAGGGTATGATATCTATTTCCAAGGATGTGATAATTTCACAGCATTTGGCACTTATTAGGCAAGTCATTGAGCATAATCAACCCTTTGGTATATACCTGTCCAAACACTTAACACAACTTGAAAGACCACAGCACTTTCTCAACAACTCTCAGATCTACTGCAAATCTGCAAGTCCAATGGTGGCATAAATACCTGCTCAAGAGATCTAAATCTCTTCTGCAACATAAAGAGAACATATTGGAGATAGATACATGTATTACAGGGACTATTACTTTTTCAGAATATTGGAAATAGATATATGAATTACAGGGACTATTACTTTTTTGGAATATTGGAGACAGATATATGTATTACAGGGACTATTACTTTTTCGGAATCATCTTCCTCCCACATAAAGCAAAGTACTTTGTTTACTCTAGTCAAATGTAATCTGGATAAATGTCTGGAAAACTGCAAATTCACCCTTATTTACCACACCCTTGCCCTTTTTGGATAGGGGTAAAATGTAAATGTTCTGCCTGGCTCTGGGTTACCTGTACTTAAATCACAAGGGCTAAAAACTTCCTGGAAATGCGAGACAAGCATTCTGAACAACCTATGAGAAACGTTACTCATTTTACCAGGAAAAGATCTCCTGAAAGACATTTAACTGACTTGTCTTACAAGATCTCTGAAGTGATAAATCAACAGCTGCTCTTTTCTTGGTAGTTGGAAAGCTATGCAGTCCAGACCCTTTTTTTTTTTTAAAGTGTTCACATCAGGGGCATGTAATCTGGTAGGTAATTATTTTCCTGCCAAGCTTGCCTTGCACAGGTTGGGTCTCACACATGCTGAGTCAACAGGGTACGCCATCTTGGTAGGACTTCCTACTACCCTGTTATGAAGATTTTCCTTCCTCATTTCCTCCATACACACAACTAACTGTGGATTGGACTTTTGCCTTGCTATGCTGGTATTGTCCTAAACAGATGCTCTAGGATCAGTTCTGTCAGATTTCTGCTGGTGTTTTTCCATTTCTATTAAAGGAAGCCTTAGTTCGTTAATCCTACCTTGAAAAATTCTATTTACACCCTGACCATCTGGACAATTATAGGCTTATCTCCACCCACCCTTTTTTGGGCAAGAAGGTGGTTTATGTGCAGCTAGATTCTTATGTATGACAGAATACTATCTATGATCCATTCTAGTCTGGCTTTCATTCTACATATTGCACTTAAACAGTCCTTATTAGGATCTTCAATGATCTCTTCATGGGGAAGGAGCAATGTTGGCTCTCTATCCTGGTTTTCTTGGATCTCATCCACCTTTGATTTACTGGATAGGGGTGTGACGCCCGTGCCTTGGCCCAGCAATCAAGGAGCCTCAATCCTCACCATTAACACCAGTGAGGGGCATCTCATATAGGAGGAAAGGATAACAAATACACACAGTAAAGTGCAATTTCCCTTAAGAGCACACAGAGAGCACAGTCAGTCTGGGGATGGTTGCTCACTTGATCTCCAGGTCCCCAACAAGACTCCCCACTGGCACAGTTATAGGGCTCAGATCTCAGCCTAGTGGGCAAGCTAAAACCTCCAGCACCCTCTCTGTCCAACCAGTGCTTTGTGTCCCTGCCCAAGTAGCTGACACACACACACACACACACACACTTTGAGAAAAGTTTATACAACCACACAGACACTCCTGGGAAAGGCTGGCACAGGTTTTCCAGCTGTGCCCCTTTTACCCAGACTATATGGTAGAAATCACTGCCACCACCCAGCTAATACTTATCAGCTACTCAAAGGCCCTTAGAAGGGTGCCCAATTATTATTGTGCAATATTATCATCCAATTGGTAAGTATGACTAAACAGTCAAGGCTTATTAGAGTGACTTGGTACAGGATCACTATATACATGCAATGTACTCTAGAGCTTAAATTATCTCTATACAAAACAGCCACAGTTAAAAGGGTTTAAAATATTTAATAATAAATAATTAAAAACATAAGACAATACTTTTTACTACACAGTGCTAGTCAAGAGTTCAGAGATCACAGAGAAATACTAAAATAATTCAGTAGTACAGTTCTGACATCACAGAAAAACACTTATTCTAACCTTTCTAGTTTCTAGCTATTTCTAAGAGAAAACACAAGTCTAAGATAAACTTACATAATGAGCAAAGGCAGAGGGCTGATGAGTTGGACGGTCAAGACAAAAATGTTTAATTCTCCCGGATTCTCTCTGTTTTTAAAATCACATTCCTGGTTGACATTACATCATTCTTCACACTTCCCTGGGTTCCCAGGCTAACAGAAACTACATTTACATTCTTAACATCTCCTTTTGTTATCTTGCAACTGGTCAGGAAGCAGAGCAATAAAAATACATTTGCATGTTTAAATCTAGCAATTTAACTCTTGGTTAAAACAACAGAAAGAATGTCTTTGTTTAGACATTTCAGCACGTGTTTAGATCAAAGGGTCACAACATGCTTTACTTGGTCAACTTTCTGCCAGCAGAGTGCACCGTTGTTACATTTTTTCCCAGTTCCACATGTAACACTATTTTTACTATTTAAAGGACCACTATGGGCAAACAATGAAAAAATATATATTTTTTAGCTTGCCATGATTTACCGCACCTCTTAAAGCTGCCTGCAGCAAAATAAGTACTCATTCCTAATGTTATTTTTTTTTTTTTACTCTTGTCTGCCCTCATGGGGGCAAACATTGTGATTCCTTTGGAAAGCTAAATCTGTCTCAATGCACAGACTGTGAGAACAAATAGCCCTACCATTTGTTGCCAGACAAGACTTCCATTCACTTAGAATGGACCACCTGAAAAAAATGCCAAGTTTGAGAGTCTGCAGCTCATGTGTCATTGACTGGTATGTGCTGAGTTTTACAAATGATGTTCCTATTGATGTACTACACATTCTCTGAAAGAAACTTGCAAAAATGTCAACAAATTATGGAGATAAAAAAAGACTTTTCACAAGGAGCAGTTTTGCAAGTTTTATTTCCTGGCCAAGTTACTCCTCCCATCTTCCCTCCTTCGGTGGGCTACAGTCTCACATTTCCAGCTTGGGTAGATTCAACTATTTCATCAGCTTTGCATGACAATACACTTAAAAAAAAAATCACAGCCCTGTGTGCCACTAAAACTGTTCCCTCATATGTCTCTTCACTTCTGAACAGCATTTCCCCAGGAAAAAAAAAGCACATACATCAGTCCAGAGTTTGGGCCAATCTATCCATTTCTTAATGTGCACAGTAAAACATCCAGTTTATAATGCATTATGGCTGCTGACATGGTTATCTTTACATAGTTATTCTCTTACAGCATAACCTGAACTTATGGTATTCAATGCCAAGCTTTACAACAGTTCTCAGTTTCTTAACAATGACCTCCCAAGCCATGATGTAATCCAGTACTTTGTCAATATACTGTAAATACATAAGATTAATACAAATATTTGTGCACATATGACACATACAATAATACACATATACCATCACTAAAACAAGATAAACGCAATATAAATCATATCAATATAGTTACGATTCATAGTTTATGACCCTGTTGGTCTATGGAAACTTATTTTTGAATTTATGCTCAAGCAATTGTATATTGGTTGTATATTATCTGGTTTGTTTCTCAATATTCTAACCACTGTATGCTGCATCAATTGTAAAACTCTGATTTTACTCCTTTTATATTTTCTATGCTCTTTGTACAAAATAGCTGTTTGTATAATTTATTTTTATTATATTTTATAATTGTTTACTATGTATCTGGAGCTTTTCTCCTCAAGCCTCCACTGAAAGTGGTCACCTTGTGTCCAGTCGGACTAACCTGGTAAACAAATGGAAAATAAATACAAAATAAAATATACTAAGAAAATCAATCAATATACCAAGAAAAATCCAAAACTTAAGAAAAAAAACACAGAAGAAAGGAAAATGTTTCCTTGATGCTGTCATGAAAATCCCACTCACTTATTCAGATATTATGGGCAAACATATAGTCAGGCACACTGATGTCCCACTCACCAGGCTAAACAAGGAGAAGGTTTATGTCGGGTGCCAGGATCCACCACATAACCGACGCACTCAGGTCACTCCACAACAAGTACAAATATGGCTCTGTCATTCTCCATGTCGGTGTGAATGACCTGAGACATACCTCCCTGGACTACATAAAAAGAGACATGTAAGAGCTCTCCAATCTTGTAGCCCAGGCAGGTATGAACCTAGCCCTGAGTAGCATTCTGCCATCACCCAGAATGATACCGCAGTACAAGGACAAAACGACGGACTTCAACAATTGGCTAAGCTTCTGGTGTCATTCTAAGGAGATCCAATATCTGTCTGCCTGGGATGACATGGTCGACAGACCACGATGCTTTGCCAGAGATGGCCTGCACTTGTCACCCCCTGGGATTCCGGATACAGGCTAAGGCTCTTGCTGCCCCTATAGTGCCTTTTTTAGACAAGGTTCAAATGACAAATTCACCACCGTAACAGGAACAGGCAAACAAAAACTGAGGGTAATGCTACTCAATGCTAGAAGTCTAAATCTCAAAATGCACTCACTCGAGGCACTCCTTAAAATGGAGAACATCGATATCTGTGCAGTGAGTGAGACCTGGTTCAAGGCACCAGAGAGCACCCCTGCAATACCAGGTTATAACTCATACCACACTTTTCGGCCACGCAACCTGGACCGGAAAACCAAAGGTGGAGGTGAGTCCATACTCATTAAGGATATCCACACCTCCAGGCTAGTTGCTCAGCATAATGCATCCGAGGTTATCCAAGTGCAACTAACTCTGGGCAAAATTGCAATCCAAACTGTAGCTTCCTACAGATCCCCCACCATGCCCCAGAATTCCCACTCCTCTTTTTTTGATATACTGGAAAATATTAGAGTTCAACCAAACACCCTAATAATGGGTGATTTCAACTACCCCACCATTAAATGGGAAAACTACTCATGTACTAACTCCTTTGCTCAACGCTTTCTGGAATTCATAAATTCCAATGCCCTGGGACCAACTTATTCACACGTGACCGTGTTCCACACCTGAAGTCAACTCCTCGTTGGTCAGATCCGACCATAAAGTACAGTTTTGTACCTACCATAAATGTAGATGTTCGAAGATCCACATTGCTGCAGTCCAAGACAGCAAACAACCAACCAACCACCCTTGCACTAACTATATGTACAATATATACAATATACAAAATGTACAACCCAACCCACACAACCACCTCTAACTACAACATCTACATTTATGGTAGGTACAAAACTGTACTATGTTCTCCATCTCACATTGCTGCAGTCCATCCCAAACCAGAGGTAAGGGAGGATGGCTAACTACAAGGAAGCAGGAGCTGCCAAAATGCCCTGCAAAACAGCAGTGGCAAAACCAGCCCTGGACTTAGAGTAAAGTGGCAGGTGATAATGCCTAGTGGCAGTAGCCCTAGTGGAATGAGGCCTAATCCCAGCTGGAATCTCCTTGCCATGATGGGAATAACCTTAGAAATAGTTTGTTTTGACACAGGCTTGCCTGAGAACTCAAAGCAAAAGAAACAAACAACTGCTGAGACTGCCTGAACCCTTTAGTTCTGTCCAAATAATAACGCAACTGCCTGTGGACATCTAAAGTGTGCAAAATCTTTTCCCCTTTATTCTAATGAATAGTTTGGTTTAAAGCCACAGTAGAAACCACCTTAGGCATAAAGGAAGGATTAGTCCTATCCTTATGGAAAATCAAGAAAGGCTCAACCGCCATAAGGGCCTGTAATTCAGAAACCCTTCTTGCAGAGGTAATGGCCAACAAAAAGCAGTCTTCCATGATAAATATTTCAACTCAGCAGTAGCTGCAGGCTCAAAAGGTTGTAGAGTGAGTTTCTCCAACACAAAATTGAGATCCCAAGCAGGGGGGTCTTATATTCTTTACCCTCTGAAATTGCTTGAACAAAGGATGAGAAAACAATGGTGGGTTGCAATCATAGTGAGCTGAAATTGCTGCAGCATGAACTTTAATAGAAGAGAAAGACAAACCTTTGTCTAGTAACTCAGTAAGATATTGAAGAGCCACACACAAATTAGGCTCAGAAACATCAAAATCTTTTGCTGCACTCCAAAACAAAAATCTCTTCCATTTGTAAATAACATTCAAAACTTGCTGAGGAAGAGGAGGCCCACTATGGTTCAAAACAGAATATGCCAGGCAGTTAGGTGCAGAGAGTGAAGCTTGACATTTAGCAAATGGCTGTCCTCCGCAAAGGCCATGGAGGCTTCCGTACCAGACCTCTCAGTAATGGGTACCAGTGTTGTAAATCATCCTTGGCTTGTCCTGTCTGACCTTTAGAAGTACCTTTGGGAGGAGAGGCAGAGGTGGAAAGGCATACACATGAAGATTGCTCCAATTGAAAGAAACAGCATCCACTCTCCAAGCTGTGCGATGAAACCTTTTTGCAAAACTTTGGCAGCTGATGGTTTAGTGGAGAAGCGAACAGATCTATGTCTGGAGTTCCCCATGACACTGTCAATTTCTGAAATACATGAGGATCCAATTTCCACGGATCCATGCTCAACACATCTGCTAAGGAGTTCTGTGCTCCTGGCAGAAACCTTGCCTGAAGATTGAGCTGTAAACTGAGAGCAGTCTCCCACAAAATCATTGCTTGCCTGCATAGAGGATAAGAATGATGTACCACATGACAGTTGTGTTGTCTGTTAGAATCAACACCTGCCCTAACTGGACTGCTAACATCTCCGTCATGTTGATATGTAGATGTTGTAGTCTGACAGGCCACTTGTTTTGTATCCACTTTCCATTTAGATGAGCTCCCAAGCTTTGTCTGAGGCATCTGTCGTTAAAATCTGATTGAATGCAAGGTATTATTTGAATGACAGTGTCCAGATCCTGGCAGTGCTGTGTCCATACATTTTTGAGATACGGACTGTCCTTGCAGTCAGTTTGTTTGTCAAAAGGCCATCTGGGATGCTGTATTCAGTCTCACACCCAGAAAGCACATGTCTTGAGAATCACATATTCCAAATGATGCTCTTCCTTGAGCCAGAATTAGGCAGTCGTCCAAATAAGGATAGATCTGTATTCCCTTTAGTCTGAAGAAAGCTATCACTGGAGCCAGAACTCTGCAACTTAGTCTGATAGGAACATGAAGGTAAGCCTCCTTGAGATCCAAAGTTACCATCCAATGATCTTTGAACTTGGGAATGTCCAGATAAGTGTTGAGGAGAGATAAATCCAAAATTGGTCTCCACGTGTTCCCCTTATTTGGTACTAGGAACAGGCGAGAATAAAATCCTAGGCCCACTTCTGGCAGAGGGACCCAACAGAGAAACCTGTTTGTAAACCTCTATTCTTTGTTGAGGAGGGTATGATATCCAATACCCATCTGTCCTGGGTAATTAAACTCCAATTTTCTTTGAAAAGTGCCAACCTTCCTCCCAAAGGTGCGCCTGTGCAGGAGAACTCCTGTCCTAGGCCTGAAAGAACCCTGGGCTCTGTCTAGATCTACCCCTAGACTGTGAATCATAAGAAGGATCACCCTTTAGCAGGCCAATTCCTACTAAACTTTGGAGGCTGGACCTGCAAAAAATCTTTAACAGTCTGCATAGACTTAGCCTTGTCCTCCATTTTCTTTAAAACTGTCTCAACAGGAGGACCAAACAACAAGGAGCATCTAAAATCCTTGTTTTAACATGTTCAGACAAATTCTGATCCCTCAGCCAAGAACTGACCCAGTGGCAGCCACCCTAGACGAGGCCTGTACAGCATCAAAACCACATTGCAAAGAATGCTTACCCACCTGTTCAGAAACATACACTAAATCTTGCAACTCCTTACAATCAATACCTACTGCCAGAGCATCAACCTTAGACTTCAATTGTGAAAGGAGATAATTTTGGTATTTCAACATGTGAAACTGGCAATTCAGAGCCCTCATAGCAAGAGTGGAAGAAGTATAGACTTTCTTTCCCCATCTATCCAAGGCCCTAGCCTCCTTGTCTGTAGGAATTCTTAACAACAGAAGCCTTAACACCTTTAGGCCCCTGGCTAACAGTTTCGGGTCTGCCCTAGGACTCTTAAAAGATACTTATGAGCTTCAGGCACCCTGTAATACCTATCCGCAGGAGGCAAAGAATCAGGATTAAGAGAAGCTTCTGTAAAACATCTTCCACTACATCCAAAACAGGAGGTATAGCCAAAGGCCTATGCTGGGGTAAAAACAGAAATTCCCTAAGCCTTTTCCTGGAATCAGAGAAGTCCTGACCTTCCCACTTAAAATGCTCCCTCATGGAATGAAGAGTTTCTGAAAAATAAAAATCCTCAGGAGGAGTAGCAGAAGGAGTAGAATCATCCACATCAGAATCAGAATAAGGAGAGTACTCCTGCAAGTCTTCAGCCGAAGACTCTGATACATCTGAAGCCTGCTCAAAACCCCCAGCTCAGGCTCCACCCTAGGCCTCTTATCAGGAGGGGGCATAGAACCCCTAATCAAAGTAATCAAATCTTCTGCCATTTTAAGCATATGCTTCTTGGGCGTAACACCAACTGAAGCTAGACCTGGCCTGCCCTGAAGCCTTTGTAACAGAAGGAGAGGGATTAGCCACCTTAGGAAGGGAGGGGAGTATAGTAACATGAGAAACCCCTCAGCCTGACTAGCCTCCTGAGAGGCCACATCTTGTAATAATAAGGTCTCACCCTGGGAACACGTGGAGCCACTGGGACAGATGGTTCTTCCCAAAGACTAACCTTGCACAATCCAACCTTCTCTTTATAGTGCGTTTATTAAATCTAGCACAAGCCTAAGCAAGGAATACACAAAGTATGATAATCTCTCTGTTTCCCACAAGAAATGCAATTATTAACTTTTTCTGACATCCGCCAACTTTGAACTCGGTCTGAAACTTCTAAATCGCCTAGTGTAAGGACTGCAGCAATGTGAGATGAAGAACATCCTAATCACCCTAGATATCCACATCCCGCCCCCACCCCCCATTAAGGAAACCATGGTAAAATATTTCTACAAAGCCAACTTCATGCTTCTTAAGACAGAAGTGGGGAACTTCATGACACGCAAGCAGATGGACAATACAGTTACAACTGCTGAATCCTACACAAATGCACTCTATGAGCACTTACACGAGTGCATGGACCATGCTATCCCAAACAGAACCAAGATGCTATCCTCCAAAAAAAGGAAGCTAATCTGGTGGTCCCCTGCCATAAACAAACTGTACAACAGAAGGAAGAAACTGTTGCAAAAAAGACTAGAATCCCATGAGTGGTGGAGCTCCCTGGTTAGCCTCAGTAAGAAGCTGAGATCCCTTATAAGAGCCTCCAAAGCTAGCTACGAAAACAAAATCACCACTGATTCTAAGGACAACCACAACGCATTCTATAGCTATGAACCTATGAAAACACTTTCCTTTGTTTTTTTTCTTCTTGTAGAAGCATGTTGACCTTCTCTGGTCTCTTCTAATCTTGTATGTCCATCACTGCTTTCTGAAATTGTGTTTTAACAGCAAAATGGCTGGTATGGCTTCAATGAGAATGTATATAAGTCCCACAGGGACACAACATGATGCTTAGTTGTTTCCACTGAATTCCCAACAGCTTGTCAATTCTAATAGCTTTGTTTATATTTTGCTTAAAGTATTCCACCAACTAATTTCTGGAATCCTTTTTCTGTGCGCAATACAAAACCTTTTAAACTGCTTGTTATTTAAAGGTGTCAAAAGAATGGGAAATAGGAAATTCACCCCGGGGATCACCTCTGTGGCTCTGCTCGACAGTGGCACAGAAAAATAATTTTCTTGGGTGGCAAAAGCCAGGGTACACTTTTGGCTGGCTTGTATAGGCCCCAGGGTCGAAAGCCTAGTACCTACCTATGAACCTATGTCAAGAATCTAAATGGCAACAACCAGATCTGCTCTGAGTTACAGTACAACAGCACGAAAATTATAGAATAAACTGATATTTCCAACATCCTGGCAGATAGGTTTTTTAAAGGGCCCATATCTATACAGGAAAAATGCAGAGTCCCTGTAATCACAACTACACAGGTAAAAGCTGCACTCTCTAAAGCCAAAAACACAGCATCCATGGGACTGGACAACATCCCATGGCTGCGTTTTACACGAACGTCAGAACAAACTGGCTTCTCACCCAAGCACCATGTTTAATCATAGCCTCACATCAGGCTTTGTGCCCACTGAATGGCGCACAGCAACAGTTATCCCACTCCACAAAGGAGGAACCACCACTGATCCCGGGAACTATTGCCCAATTAGCCTGACAAGCCTGGTCTGCAAGGCCATGGAACGTATCATCATCATGGAACTTATAAACAAAGACATTGGTAACCTCCAAACTCTGGACCCCACCCAGTTCGGGTTTGAGAGAGGCAGATCATGCCTTCTGAACTTAATAGACTTCTTTGAGGCAGTCACCAAAGCGGTAAATGAGGGTAAGGTGGTTCACACAACCTTATCTTGACCTCGCCAAGGCTTTCGACACCATCCCCCATTCTGGAATTATAGCTAAACTCAGTAAACTAGGTATAAATCCCTACTTCACAAGATGGGTTGCCAACTGGCTCACTGACAGAACCCACACTGTAAAAGTTGCAGACTCCAAATCTGACTTCAAACCAGTGACAAGTGGAGTACCACAGGGTTCAGTCCTGGGACCTCTCCTATTTGGTATCTACTTCTCTGAAGTACAGGCTAACACAGAAGACCTCTGGCTAATGACATTCGCAGAAAACTACAAACTAGGAGCCATAGTCTAGTCCCCAAAAGATGTGGACATCCTACAGAAGGGCCTCACTAAGAGATGCCTGATGTCAGAGCCATGACCTCAAGCTCAATGCCAAAAAGTGCATTGTCATCCACTTTGGTAAAAACTCTGTACCCATGAACTACCACATAGGCAGCAGTCTACTTAACACACCGAATGTGTGATAAGAGACCTTGGGACCCAGGTGAACAGTAGTCTCTCCTTTGATAATCACACTGACCATCTCAAAAAACTCCAGCTTTACTCTGAGGTGATTTCTGCCTAACATATAAAGCTATGTCAAACCCAGAGCTGTTGGACATGCTACACCTAAAGAAATCCAAATCCCTCCGTGCTACACACTCTAGGGACTTAAATCTGGTCACCGCAATAAACTGGACATGCTGGAGGGATAGACTCCTGTCCCAGAGACTTCCCATACTCTGGAACAAACTACCCATTTATGTCAAGCAAAGTTCCTCATTAGCACTCTTCAGGAAAAACTCTTTGAGTGGATGAGAAATAGGAAATATACCCTGGGAATCACTTCTGTGGCTCTGCTCGACAGTGGCACAGGAAAATAACTCCCACCAAAAGGGCAAATATCTTTCCCAGCAGAGTGCTGCCCCCCTGACATCTCAGATGCTCAGGTAAGAGCCCTCTCCAAAGCAAAAAACACAGCATCAATGGGACCAGATGGTGTCCCAGGCTGCGTCCTACATGAACTCCAAGAAGAGGTAAACCCAAACATAAAACTACTGTTCAATCTCAGCCTTACTACAGGATATGTGCCCAAAGAGTGGCGTACAGCAACAGTGGTCCCTCTCCATAAAGGTGGTGCCTCAACGGATCCTGGAAACTATCGCCCCATAAGCCTGACTAGCTTGGTCTGCAAAGCTATGGAAAGGATCATCATGGACCTCATAAATAAAGATATTGGGGACCTACAAACACTGTATCCTACCCAGTTCGGCTTTAAGGGCAGATCCTGCCTCTTAAACCTGGTTGATTTCTTTGAAACAGTCACCAAGGCCATTGATGAGGGGAAGGTGGTCCACACAGCCTACCTGGACCTCGCAAAAGCCTTCGATATAATACACCACTCGGGCATTATAGATAAGCTCACCAGCTTAAATATAAACCCCTATGTCACTAGATGGATTGCAAACTGGCTCAAGGACAGAACCCACATGGTTAGAATTGCTGGAGCCATGTCAGACTCCAAACCAGTTACAAGTGGTGTCCCACAAGGCTCAGTCCTGGGACCTCTCTTGTTCGGTATATATTTCTCGGAGGTACAGGCCAACACGGAAGGACTGTGGCTGACCAAGTTCGCAGATGACTGCAAACTGGGTGCCATAATCGACTCTCCAGCCAACACAAGCATCCTCCAAAAGGGCCTCATAGAAACAGACAACTGGTGCCAGAGCCATGGCCTTAAGCTAAATGCCAAAAAGTGTATAGTCATCCCCTTTGGCAAAAACAAAGTGCCCACAAATTACCACACAGGTGGTAATCCATTAAGTACAGAAGAAGTAATTAGGGACCTGGGGACCCAAGTTGATAGCAATCTCTCATTTGACAACCACGTGGCCAAAGTGGTTAGAAAAACATTTTATATAGCCCACCTAATCATGAACAGATTCACATCTAGATCAGGGGAGGTCATCGTGCCTCTTTACTCATCCCTCATCAGGCCCATAATTGAGTACAATGACCCCTTTGGGATGTACCTTACCAGACACCTGCAGCAGCTGGAAAGACCCCAAAAGTACCTCACCAAGAGGATCAAAGGGCTCAAACAGATGCCATATGCTGCCCGGTTAAAGAAACTCCAGCTCTACTCAGTGGCATACCGCCTGTTCAGAGGCGATCTGTGCCTGGCGTATAAAGCCATGTCCAACCCGGAATTAATGGACATGCTGCACCTCAGAAAATCCAAATCCCATCGAGCTACGCTCGAGACTTGAACCTCAGCACTGAAATAAATAGGACATGCTGGAGGGACAGATTCATAACCCAGAGGCTCCCTTCACTCTGGAATAAAATCCCAGTCCAGGTTAGGCAGAGTCCCTCATTGACTCTCTTCAAGAGGAATCTTGATGAGTGGATGGGAGATCGTGGGTTTACCCCGGGTATCACTTCTGTGTCACTGTTAGACAGAGGCACAGTATACTAACCTCGAAAAAGGGCATAGCAAAATAAATTTAAAATGGGTGGCGAAAGCCAAACACATTCTGGCTAGGCTTATAAATGCCCTAGGGCAGATAGCCTAGTATGAACCTATGAACCTATAAGCCAGGGAACCTTGTTGGCAAGGCTTACTTAGGCCCTTAGGCCAATAGCCTAGTACCTACCTATGAACCTATTATTAGACTAAATACAATATTATGTAGCATTGAAATGTGCTGGCATTATAAGTGTGACAGTTCATTATTTACTCGTAAAGCAAATATCAGAGTGTAAAAGTTCAAATAGTGGATAAAGAGGAAGAGAGGAAAGAATGAGAAAAAGTATTTGTTAGAAGTAATAATTAGGGTAGATATGGGAGGCAGGAGAAAAAATGAGTAAAAGCAACATTACAAGTAAGAGAAACGAAACCAAGGAAAAGAATAAATAACATGGATAACGAGATTTACAGCTGCAGACTGTCAAGTGGATTGGTAGCAGGTGTCATAAAACTCGGTTTGGAAAAAAGTTTGGTGACTTTGAACAAACAGATTTGTCCACATTAACCGTGTATCATTGTGTGTGGGTGTGTGTGTGTGTGTGTGTGTGTGTTAGGGGGGGGGGGTAAAAGAACTATAAAGCAAATCTGCACTGATACCCGCTTGCTGCTCTGCTGAGGGGGACACTTGTGCAAGTGCAGTGGACTAGCTCCAGTAGGAAGGGATGGCAGTATACCTCTCAACATCATAGAACAAGAAATCTGGACAAGGCCATAAATAATAGGGGACAAAGGCCCAAAAATTGGGACAATTTATAAATAGTGCACTTACAAACTTAGAAAGTTGATGAACAGGTTTTGCATTAGAGTGAATTTGCTTAAGGATATGAAGTCTGAAAATCAAATGCCTGTCAATTTTCTGACTTCAGTGTTCAATGATTTGACAGAAAAACGCAATTTTTATGAAAAACAGACAAAAAAATCTGGACTTTCTGCAAAAATCTGTGCTGTTGAGAGATATGGATGGGAGTCTTGAACCAACACCCATCAATCATTTTCATTTGTTTGCCAAAGCCATTACATCAGTGTTTTGCAGAGAGGCGGGAAAAGCCTTAAATTTGACTGGTATGTTGCGTGGGTGTGGGCAGCTGTGTTTGTGGAAGGTGGAGGTGTGCCTTTGCAAGTGTGGTGCGAATGTTATGCATTATGAAATGGAGAGATTGAGTAAAATTGTGCTCAGTGAAGTCTAGCAATTTCATCACTGCTTGATTCAGACATACATTCCCCTGTGTTTGTCAGTACTATGTTTGAGTGCATTGTTTTGGGAGGCTGATATCACTGCTACAGCTGCTGGCACTTTTTCAATACAAGTATCTGCTTTGGAAGTTTTCTCCAGGAGTCTGTTGCTGAGAGGATGAGAAACACGCTACAAGTATACAACTAAGACAAACTACATAAAGCAATAGTAAGAAAAAGTACTAGGTCACATCAGAGGCTTGGGAGGTCATTGCTAAGAAACTGCGAACTGTTGTAAAATTTATCATTAAATACCATAAGTTCAGGTTATACTATAAGAGAATAAATATGTAAAGATAACCATGTCAGCAGCCAAAATGCATTACAAGTTGAATATTTTACTGTGCACATTTTAAAAAAACGGACAGACTGGCCTAAACTCTGGACTGATACTTTTTTTTTTTTTTATTCCTGGGAAATACTATTCAGAAGTGAAGAGACATACAAGGGAACATATATAGTGGCACACCAGGCTGTGATTTTTTTATGTCTATTGTCGTGCAAAGCTGACTAAATAGTTGAATCTAGCAAACCTGGAAATGTAACACTGTAGCCCACTGAAGGAGGGGAGATGGGAGGAGTAACCTGGCCAGGAACTGAAACTTGCAAAACTGCTCCTTGTGAAAAGTCTTTTTTATCTCAGTAATTTGTTGACACTTTTGCAAGTTTCTTTCAGAGAATGTGTAGTACATCAGTAGGAACAACATTTGTAAAACTCAGCGCATACCAGTCAATGACACATGAGCTGCAGACTCTCAAACTTGGCATTTGTTTTTAGGTGTTCCATTCTAAGTGAATGGAAGTCTAGTCTGACAACAAATGGTAGGGCTATTTGTTCTCACAGTCTGTGCATTATAGGACAGATTTAGCTTTCCAAAGGAATCACAATGTCTTCCCCCATGAGGGCAGACAAGAGTAAAAACAAAATAAAATTAGGAATGGGTACTTATTTTGCTGCAGGCAGCTTTGGGAGGTGTAGTAAATCATGGCAAGATAAAAAAAAATATATGTTTTCTTCATCATTTGCCCGTAGTGGTCCTTTAAGTCAACAAGCCAGTGGTTTATATTAGTATTTACAGATGACAGAATTATCTCCAAAATTCTATCTGGCTAGGCTGGCAGCCTTCATCTATCTTCACCCAATCTTCACAAGGGGAACCTGCTAAAGTATTTGCAATCTTAAGGCAGCATCACAATTGTAATCCTGGACTGGTTTGCCTCTTACCTCTCCAAATGAGCACACAAAGTAATGCAAAAGGTAAATGCTTCAGCTCCTAACTCTGTTGCCTGTAGTGTTATCTCAAGGCTCTATAACAAAGCTCATTGTTACTGTCAATATGCGTCTCCATGGAGAGAACTGAAGGCTTATGCTACCACGGTTACGCTGACAACAAGCAGCTATGCCTCTCCTTCACTCAGGCCATGTATCTAACATTAAATTTGCTTAATGACTTGCAAGGGATCTATTACTGCATGGTGGTTAATTGTGTGAAACTCAATACGTTGAAGATGGTGGGCAAGGTTATTCATGCTACTTTAAGGGACACATCTGTGCAAGTTTTTTTTTTCCAAATCATTTTGTGATGTCAACATGAAATTCATTTTAAATGCAAGTCTTTTTGGGTGCTGATTTTGACAAACTCCTATGAGACAGGTTTCTGCTGTCCACCTGTTTTCATCTCAGGAACACTGAACTCAATGAGGTTCTTATGTTTTCAGCAGACTTTTAAAGTAATATTTCACAACTTGGTGTCCTCCTAATAGGACCGCTGTAAATTCTGTTCCATGGCTTCTCAACCTTGAACTTGACCACATTCAGTTGGTTCAAACTCTAAAAGCCCAGCTACTCACTATGGTATATCAATACAAGTATATTATTCCAGTTCAGTGTGAACTACTCTGGCTGGCTGTGCATCAGTCAATCATATTTAAAGTTCTGGTCATGGTTTATAAGTTCTTGTATGACTCGGGTCTCCAATATTTCTTGTTTCTGGTCTAGTACTGGCCACTTCATTCCCTGCATTCAGCCACCCACAGAATGCAGACACTTCCAAATCTTCTGGCATTTGCAATTAACTTATCAAGGACTTTTGAACATACCACCTAGATGACTGAAAGCATCCCTACCCTATTAATAGCTTTAAAAATTCCTTAATTACACGCTTAAGAGTTCTTACAACTGACCAATGCCTATTCTTTGTACTGTGCTGTTTATTTTCCATGCCAGTATTTCCCGTACATAAACTTTATTTTTATATATATATACTGTACAGTTATCACTTTGTTCTTACATTACAATCTGCTTCTACTTTCTAGATTTATTTCACTCAAGCTTATTATAAAAGCATGACAACCTGAACTTATTAAAACAAAAAGAAAAAAAATAAGTAAAACATGACAAAATTCCGCACACAAAAAAGTGTAATGTCCTAGAAATCAAACTAAGGTGCACACATCCCATTGTAATTGTTATCCCTGCCAGGAATGTTAGATGGTTCATCTTTAGCACACATTCAGGATGACTTCTGCACAAACTGGTTATGTTGCCTGCCCTCTTTTGGTCTTAACATACTTTGTAATTGGGTACTCTGAATTCACTGCTTCTTACATACATCTTTAACCAAGATTAATATACTACTAATATATCTGATTCAGTATAACTATCTATGCTTAGAAATATGCTGTGCTGTTACAAACACTTCTAGCATAAGAAAAGACAAAAAAGACTACTTCATTGGCATCCTAATATTAAGATTCTTTGCTTTTGCCATTTATTTAGTGCTCAGTTTCAGAGCCAATATTCCTTTCTATATAAGCAACTACAAGAGTTTTTAAAGGAAAATAGTGCAAAATATATTTTGGAAGACAATCAAAAATGGCATCCCCAGATAAGCAGTGGCCCAGTGATCTCCAAGTTTTTTTTTTTTTTTTTTTTGCATCAGCAGTAAATTACTTTCAATCGGGATCTTATGGTAATTAATATATAGAGTGTGTGTTTACCTTTATAACATTGGTACTGCATGTATCATTCTCTGATACCTACATTACCTTACTGAGGGTCACTGGGGATATTTGCAATCGTCGGTAATGAATAAAGCCACAGAACAAAACCTGGACAAGACACAAGCAAGTGGACATGTGCACGTACACCTACAGGCAGCTGAGCTGGGTGATCTAACAGCATGCTTGTCCAAGGAATGTTACAGGAAGAAAAGCACACAGTGAAAACCTACATAGTTTTCATGCAGAAGGCATCGAACCACAGAACCAAGTTTCAGTGTTTTATATTTGATCAATCTCAAAACCACAATTTAGTCCGTCAACTAGCTTCAATGCTGAATCATATACCCTACTGCCTAAGTAATTATCTAGTCCACTCTTCAAGGACTTCTATCCATTTACTTTTCTTATTCCAAGAGGATGTCTTCACCACCATAACAGGAACAGGCAAGCAAAAACTGAGGGTAATGCTACTCAATGCTAGAAGTCTAAGTCTCAAAATGCACTCACTCGAGGCACTCCTTAAAATGGAGAACATCGATATCTGTGCAGACTGAGACCTGGTTCAAGGCTCTAGAGAGCACCCCTCCATTACCAGGCTATAACTCATACCACACTTTTTGGTAAGCTAACCTGGACCAGAACACCAAAGGCGGAGGTGTGTCCATATTCATTAAGGACATCCACACCTCCAGGCTAATTGCGCAGCATAACGCATCCAAGGTTATCCAAGTGCAACTAACTCTGGGCAAAACTGCAATCCAAATTGTAGCTTGCTACAGCTCCCTCACCATGCCCCAGGATTCTCACTCCTCTTTTCTTAATATACTGGAAAATATTAGGGTTCAACCAAACACCCTAATAATGGGCGATTTCAACTAGGGAAACTACTCATGTACCAACTCCTTGGCTCAACGCTTTCTGGAATTCATAAATTCAAATGTCCTGGATCAACTTATCCACACCCCCACCAGGGGCAACAATATCCTACACCTAGTCATTACCAACATGAGTGGCCGGTGTTCCACACCTGAAATCAACTCCTCGGTCACATCCGACCATAAGCTAATCACCCTAGATATCCGCATTCCGCCCCCACCTACCATTAAGTAAACCACAGTAAAAAATGTCTCCAAAGCCAACTTCATGCTTCTTAAGACAGAAGTGGCAAACTTCATGACACCCATGGAGATGGACAATACAATTACAACTGCTGAATCCTACACAAATGCACTCTATAAGCACTTAAATGAGTGCATGGATCGTGCTATCCCAAACAGAACCAAGACGCTACCCTCCAAAAAAGGAAGCCAATCTGGTGGTCCCCTGCCATAAACAAACACTACAACAGAGGGAAGAAACTGCTGCAGAAGAGAGTAAAATCCCATGAGTAGAGGAGCTCCCTGGTCAGCCTCAGTAAGAAGCTGAGATCCCTTATAAGATCCTCCAAAGCAAGTTAGGAAAACAAAATCACCACTGATTCTAAGGACAACCACAAAGCATTCTGTCAAGAATCTCAATGGCAACACCCAGATCTGTTCTGAGTTACAGCACAACGGCATGAAAATTACAGAACCAACTGGTATTGCCAACATCCTGGCAGATAGGTTCAGTGTTAACTTTACCCTCTTCTCACCCCCTAAAGGACCCATATCTACACATGAAGAATGCAGAGTCCCTGTAATCAAACTTATGCAGGTAAAAGCTGCACTCTCTAAAACCAAAAACACAGCATCCATGGGACCGGACAACATCCCAGGCTGCGTTTTACATGAACTTCAGAACAAACTGGCTCCCCACCTAAGCACCATGTTCAGTCAAAGTCTCACATCAGGCTTTGTGCCCACTGAATGGCGCACAGCAACAGTTATCCCACTCCACAAAGGGGGAGCCACCACTGATTCCTGGAACTATCTCCCTATTAGCCCGACGAGCCGGAACGTATCATCATGGAACTCATAAACAAAGACAATGGTAACCTCCAAACTCTGGACCCCACCCAGTTCGGGTTTGTGAAAGGCAGATCATGCCTTCTGAATCTGATCGACTTTTTTGAGGCAGTCACCAAAGCCATAGATGAGGGTAAGGTGGTTAGCACAGCCTATCGTGACCTCGCCAAGGCTTTTGACACCATCCCCCATTCTGGAATTACAGCTAAACTCATTAAACTAGGTATAAATCCCTATGTCACAAGATGGGTTGCCAACTGGCTCACTGACAGAACCCACACTGTAAAAGTTGCAGACTCCAAATCTGACTTCAAACCAATCACAAGTGGAGTACCACAGGGTTCAGTCTTGGGAACTCTCATAGGTTCATAGGTTCATAGGTTTATACTAGGCTATCTGCCCCAAGGCATTTATAAGCCTAGCCCGAATTTTTGTGGCTTACACCACCCCTTATATGAAAAAATACTGTACCCATTAGTTTGTTGTGCCTCTGTCCAGCAGTGACATAGAGATGATTCCCGGGGTAAACCTACGATCTCCCATCCACAGGTCAAGATTTCTCTTGAACAGAGCCAGCGAGGTGCTCTGCCTCACATGGACCGGGACTCTATTCCACAGCATAGGGAGTCTCTGAGGATAAAAAATCTCCCTCCAGCACATCCTATTTATATCCGTGCTAAGGTTTAAGTCACTTGCTCTAGTGGTTTTGGTGGATTTGGATTTTTTGAGGTGGAGCATGTCCATTAATTCTGGGTTGGACATGGTTGGTATCTACTTCTCTGAAGTACAGGCTAACACAGAAGGCCTCTGGCTAATGACGTTTGCAGATGACTGCAAACTAGGAGCCATAGTCGAGTCCCCAAAGGATGTGGACATCCTACAGAAGGGCCTCACTGAGACAGATGCCTGGTGTCAGAGTCATGGCCTCAAGCTCAATGCCAAAAAGTGCATTGTCATCCCCTTTGGTAAAAACTCTGTACCCATGAACTACCACATAAACGGCAGTCTACTTAATGATAAGAGACCTTGGGACCCAGGTGGACAGTAGTCTCTACTTTAATAATCACATCGCCATAGCAGTCAGGAAATCCGTTTATGTGGCACACCTCATCACAAAAGGGTTCTCATCCAGGAAAAAATAGGTCATTGTTCCCTGTCAGAAAAATATGTATTAATGTGTGTATGCTTAATGCTAATTAGAAACTAAATAAGTTAACACGTTTTTCATTCTATTTTATATGCACTGTTTTATATACAGTTGAGTTTCATATGAGACTGAAAAGATGCTTTTTGAAACTGCAGTGTGCTTTCTGAAACTTGCAAGATGCCCTCTGACCTAGTAATTGCTAGCACAGTAATATTCATGTTTATGCCTTTTGGAAATGTACTTGAGAAGCAGATGATTATCTGCTAGGTCAGGAAAAATGAATGAACAATGCTATATTCTGTAAATGTAATGATTTTAAACAATCAGCTCTGTTCGAAGTATGAGAACATGTGCAGCTGCAGAAGTTTAGAGATAACATAGACAAAGGACTGTTAGAGAAATGAACTGCGATCTATACTTGCTTTGTGCTCGAATTAGCCATAGTACCTTGAATGGTAACATTGCATATATCTAACCGGTGGTAGCCAAGGCCACGTTGTTCTTCTTAGGAAGTTTCTCACAAAAAATTGATAGTACCAGCAGAATACTGAAAAAACAATTATTACTAAATGATGATGACAAAACTTGTGATTCACTACGTCAGCTTGGTAGGCAATGTCTTATTAGAAAGTGTATAAAAATGTTAGCATTTCCTGATTCTAGTTAGACAAACTCTGTATTAGCACGTTTTTGTCTCCTTGCTGCAAGATTAAAGTGCCTTAACCTGAACCTACTGTGTTTTGATCATTTTTAAAGTATATTTTTCCTTTGACAGTTTTGGTCCTTTGGACTGGAAAGTACCTCTCACTCTAGGCTCAGGTCAGAATTGGGCCCGGTGGCATGTACCCGTATGAAGAAGTGACCACATCGGCTCTTCTGTCTTGAAAGACCTCCGACTGAATTGCCATTCGAAAGAGGCCAGCCACTGTTTCTGATCTGGGATTGGAGGACGAGTCAACGTTCCGGTGGATCAACTCACGGAGGGTCAGGTAAGGAGGAATTTACCTTTTTTTTCTGTTTTAGATCAGGGACTTGTTACAGTATTGTTTTGTCAGGGAGATTTGCATGTGCAGATCAGGGACAAAAAGATTGCTGTCTTGTCATAGATCAGGGAAACAGAATAGGTAGGCAGTTATTCTAGATAAACTGTGAAAAGGTGTAAAATCGTGGTACCACGTGATAAGAAGGGTTACGTAACAATTTCTAACTTAGCTAAGGCAACATGGGAAATCAGTGCATGAAAAGTTCCCGAGACCCGCCCCTAACCAAAGACGCGAAATATATGCAATTACAGCGTGCCGATAATGTTAAGTATTATACAAAATGGGTTGATAAATACAAATTTGATGATAATTTAGATAAACCTTCACTTATTAAACTTGTTAGACAACTTAAAACAGATGCAAAAGGTCAGCTAAAAAAGCAACGACAGTTAGGAGTCCCTCAGGCACACAGGTGGCTCGAGGAAGCAAACCGCAGGGAACAAAAGATTAAAAATTCAAAAGCAATGTTCTTAGATAAAGAAGATAATAACTTGGTAATAGCAACAGCCCCTCCTCCGCCCCCTCCGCTTCCCTTACCAGATTATGAAGCGAGTGAACAAGCTGATCCACCTCCGCTATACCCAGCTGTTCCTGCAAAATCAAAACCGTTTGTCAGAGATCCTATCGAGACCAGGTCTTGAACATGCAACTTGAGAGGGGATATTGAATTATATGAAATAAATAGAAATTCACAAGCTATGAGTGAGGAAGAGATATGTCCACTCATAGAAGTACCAAATCCGCAGGCAGGACAGGATCCAACTCTTCTAGTATATAGACTGTGGACACGGGAAGACGTCCGGAAAGCCACAGAGGGAATTCCCCATCCAAAAGTTAATTTTAGAAAATTCTTAGAAGACTTGCAAGGCATGAGATTAAGTTACCATTTGAATGGAGAAGAAGTAGAGAAAGTAGTTAGACAAATCATAGGTCCAGATTGGCACATGATCAGTGGCAACTGGAATCCCCGTGATGCAGAGCTTAGACCACTCCCACATAGTAACGCAAAACTGGACAACAGAGTGAAAGGTCTGACAGACCGAATATCTGAGAAATGGAAGCATAGGGCTGATTGGACTTGCATTAATCAATGCATACAACAAGAAGGTGAAACTGTTAATAGGTATTATGCTATATTATTAGAATGTTTCAATAACCATTGTGGAATGCAGGTACCTGAAGATCAAACACATGATTCTCCATATGAGCAACAGCTAAAGAATGCATTTTTAAAAGGCAGTATTGCGCCCATTAGCAGCTTTATTACAAAGCACATGGTAGATCATCGTACAAGTAAATTACAGTCATTACTTGAATATGCAAGACATACCGAAAGGCATTTTAATAGCAAACAGAAAAAGAAATCTCAAGTATTTGCAGTAGAAGACTGATCAGAAGTCTTTGTAGTACAAACTGGGAAGAAGGGTAAGAAAAATGCCCAGGGAAACAAACAATCTGATAAGCAATCAGAAGACTTTGAAGAAAGAAAGAAAAGGGGTGAATGTTTCAAATGCGGGAAAAAGGGACATTTAGCAAGGGATTGCAGGCAAAATAAGAAGGTAACCACGGAAGATAAGGAGGGTGAGGAATGATTATATGATAGTCAAGAATCACTGAATAGGAATAAACAAGAAAAGACAAATGCAAATGTGGTAGCAAGGGTAGAGGATGTGACAAAAGAAATAGAGGATGTACATGAATTCAAAGATAATGAAGAAAATGAAATTTTGGACTTAGCATTATTGAGCTTAGAGCTCTACTTAGCAAACACAAAACTGGAAGTTACACTTCTGGTAGAGGGGAGGGAAGTCAAATTCCTGTGTGACTCAGGGGCTTCACGGACCCTGATACATCCCTCCAAACTACCAGAAAATTCAGAATCACTGGACTACATATTAGTGAAAGCAGCTAATGGACAGCTGTATTGGGAGCCACTCTCCCACAACATAGCGATAACTGACCCAGTTTCAGGGATGACCCAGAAAAGCAAAATTGTTGTTTCTGCAAAATGCCCAGTAAATCTCTTGGGCAGAGACCTAATGCAGATATTTGCCATAGCCATAGTTCCAACTATGCAGGGTATGGAAGCACAGTGACAAATGGATACTTTTGTAGTGCGACCGGAGGGTGAAACATTTTATTGGTACAGCCAGGACTTAGTTACGACTGGTCCAGGGGCAGTAACCGAAGAACTGATGAACGTAGCCATCAGTAAATCCCCCTCCCTTGACACTGGTAAACAGCATTTGTTGCATTGCACTCTATATTACTTTAACAGACCAGGACTTGATAAAGAATATGAGCAGGAACTGTTTAAAAACCATGCTAATAGGTTAGTATTACGAAATTTGTACTGGGACACAGAAGGAAACAGTGTAGTAAGCTGTTAATTGCCCCAGGAATTCCTAGCACTTTACAAATCTAATCAATTACCACATGTAAATTTAACTAAAGATAGAAATTTGAAGTGGGCAGACCTAGGAGAAAAAGTCACAAGGTGGGGAAAAACAGACAGAGTTAGAACTCTCTGAACAAGGAGTACAAAAGCAGAAACTAAATTGAATAACACAGACACAACCAGCTGTACACTCACAGGCAAGTGAGGATAGCTGAGTAGCACTCTTACTAGAGGAAGAGGAAAAAGCCTTACGAGACATACCAGAGACTCTCTGGTCAACAGGGAAATTAGATGTAGGACTTATTCGTACAGCAGGACCAGTTACTATCACGCCAAAATCAGCATTTATACCTCAAAAGAGACAGTATTCCTTAAGAAAGGACGCAGAGATAGGAATCAAACCTATAATAGCAGCCTTACTTAAGGAAGGAGTCTTAATAGAATCTCCTGATTCACCATGTAATACACCCATATTTCCTGTTAGGAAAGCAAACGGAGAATGGCGTATGGTCCAAGATTTACAAGCTGTGAATGACGCAGTTATACCCAGGGCACCTACGGTGCCAGATCCACACACTTTATTGAATGATTTGAAACCTCAACAAAAGTATTTTTCTGTGGTAGATATTAGCAATGCATTTTTCTCAATACCGATACACCCAGACAGCCAACATTGGTTTGCATTTACATTTCAGGGGAAATGGTATACATATACGAGACTACCACAGGGATATTGTGAAAGTCCAAAAATATTCGCACAAGAAATGGCAAGTAACCTGGTGGGATTTATCCCACCGAAAGGTAGTCAGATTTTACTTTATGTAGACGACATTCTGCTGGCAGCCCCCACCCAGCAAGAATGCAGAGAGGATACCATAGCATTATTACAATTTTTAGCCACTCAAGGACACAAGGTAAACAAAAACAAACTGCAACTTTGGAAAAAACAGGTCAAATACCTGGGATATGTAATATCCAAAGAAGGCAGAATATTAGATGAAGGCAGAAAACAGCAATATTGCAAGCACCTAAACCAACTACCAAGAAGGAAATGATGTCCTTCCTGGGTACTACCTACTTTTGTCGGAGTTGGATTCCAAACTATGCTTTGGAATCTGCTCCGCTGACTAATTTGATATTCAAAAAGCCGATGGCAGCACAAGATTTATTACAGTGGACACCAGAAGCAGAATCAGCTTTCTGCAAACTGAAACAACTGATAGCTTCTTCCTTAGTTTTAGGATTACCAAACTATCATAAGCGATTTTTCCAAACTGTAGACTGTAAGCAAGGTTATATGACATCAGTGTTAACACAACAGCATGGGGACAAACAACGCCCCATAGCTTACTATTCATCACAGCTAGATCCAGTAGCGCGATCCTTGCCCCACTGTGTACAAGCAGTAGTCACAGCTGCGATGGCAGTGCAGGCTTCAGCCTCAGTAGTATTGTTCCACCCTCTCATATTGAGAGTGCCTCATGCAGTCGAGATTATTTTACTGCAAGAAAAAGTAGCATATCTTTCTCCTGCTAGGCATCTTTCCTGTATGACTATACTGTTGAGCCAACCTCATATGACAATTGAACGATGCACAACTTTGAATCCGTCAACCTTGCTCCCAATCCCTGCAGATGGCAAACCACACTAATGCCTGCAGGAGATTGAGCAAAAGAAACTACCTAGAAAAGACCTTACAGATGTTCCCTTGGATGATGCTGAGGTGACATACTATGTGGACGGCTCGTGCAGGAGTGGTCCTACAGGACAGAATCTAGTGTGGTATGCAGTAGTTTCTGATACCGAGATTTTAGAAGCAAAGTCTTTACCACACAACTTATCTGCACAAGCAGCAGAATTGATTGCCTTGACAAGGGCATGTACTTTAGCAAAAGGTAAGAAAGCAAACATTTTTACTGACAGTCAGTATGCTTTTTCTACTGTACATGTTTTTGCACAGCAGTGGAAAAATAGAGGAATAACATCTACTGGTAAACCAATTAACCATGCGCAATTTATTTTAGATTTGTTAGACTCTATTCAGTTACCTCAGAAAGTAGCTATTTGCAAATGCGTAGCTCATACCAAGCAACAGGATAGAATTTCAAAAGGTAATGCGAGGGCTGATACAGCTGCAAAACAAGCAGCTACAGCTTCAGAAGTTTTTCTTTTGAGTGAGGAATTACAACCATCTGAGATTTTAGACTTAGAAATGTTAAAACAATGCAGACACTTACTACAAATGTAGAAAAACAGAAGTGGATAAAACGAGGAGCAATCCTTGAGAAGGGACTGTACATCTTCCAAAGAAAACAAACCGATTTTACCATCTAACTTGTTTAGATATGCAGCTTTGTTGAGCCATGGGCAGTGCCATGTCTCAACAGGGGGGATGGTACAGTTAGTGAATCAAGTGTTTACGACGTATGGATTTACAAACTACACAAAAAAATTTTGTGCAGCATGCCATGTTTGTAACAAGCATCATGCACAAGGGGCATTGAAACCTAAGCAAGGGAGTTTCCCTATACCACCGCATCCGTTCCATACTATTTGTATGGATTTTATAGAACTGAACAAATGTGAAAATAAGTACTGCCTTGTCATTATAGATATGTTTTCCAAATGGGTGGAAGCTTTTCCAACTAAAAATCCAGATGCAGCTACTGTTGCAAAAGTCCTTGTTAAAGAAATTATTCCTAGATTTGGCATACCGGAAAAGATTTATAGTGACAATGGCACACACGTTGTAAATCAAACTATACAACAACTTAGCCGTTATTTCGGGATTTCTCTGAAAAAACATTGTGCATTCCACCCCCAATCTGCAGGATTAGTAGAGAGGCATAATGGGGTTTTGAAAAACAAGCTTAGAAAATTGATTAGTGAGACACAAAAGAACTGGGTGCACGGTTTACTTCTGGCACTGTTGAGCATGAGAACTGTTCCAAATGCAAAAGGGTTAACTCCTTTTGAAGTTCTGTTTGGGAGAGCATATTATACACCTCAATGGAAACCTCTCATGCCTGCAGAGCAAGAGGCTGACAGTTCACTTGCAGGGTATATGAGGCGATTTTTGAATAACAAACTTTTGCAGTTAAATTCTGTTTCAGATAAAGAGCAAATGGGACCATCAGAAGCAGCAGTAGCCCCAGGCACATGGGTCTGGGTAAAGGTGGTGAAGAGAAAAAACTGGAGTTCTCCGAAGTGGGAAGGGCCGTACCAGGTACTACTGTCGACACCCACTGCAGTCAAGATCGCAGAGCGAGCGTCCTGGATTCATTTGACACACTGTAAACTGGTTAAGAACTTTGAACTGGACAAAAACCTTGTTACTGTTGTACAACGAGAACAAAATGACCAGGTATAGAGCAAACAGAAATACAGAACAACCTCAGAGAACTTGCATGATTATTCTGGTAGCTATACTGATAACATTGTTCTTTTTGTTGTGGCCTTTTCTTTTTCCTGCCACAAAAGTTGAACTGATTAAACGTGATGAGCCGAACATAGACTGGCACCCAAACTTTAACACTTATCAGGCAATTACACGTGTGTATGCTGAGACTTTTAATGTTTCGAACTGCTGGATTTGCACAGCCATACCAACAGCATACGGGGGGTTATTAATGACTGCAGTCCCCCTAGGGGTCAATGAGACCTGGGAGAATTTGGTTTATGATACCGTAGCTATTAAAGCATATGATAAGTTAGCACTGTATTTGCCTGTGACACAAAAGGGAAATGTATGTTTTTATAAGAATGACACAATTCAAGTGGGTTGGAGCAAGTGCAATGTGACTGTACATTACAAATGTTATACCAAAGCAAACAAAATGGGTGGAGCTTGTAGTTCAAATTATGACTCATTTCTTGAGTCCATGAATAAGACTACTGATCAAGTGCAACGTAATCCTGTACTTTTTAAACAACTATCTGTAATATATAGTAAAATGTTTCATGCAGGGCAGCCATTTCGTAACAAAGTAACTACTAAGGTAGAGGATTGTCATTTTGTGTGTGGTAAGAAAGCATATAAATGGTTACCCGAGAATTGGTCCGGCAGTTGTTTTTTGGGGTACCTGGTCCCGGCCATACGACACACTGCAGTTTTGCCTCAAGGAAATATTCAAAATACCCGAGATGTGGCCAAGAAAGCTGTCAGGAAGCCTGAAAATCCAGTGGGACAGATCGAGGTGAGCTGGAGAGACCATCATACTGTGGGTACCAAACTGCCGCACATGGACTTGAGTGATGCTGTTATATCATGGGCAGGCATATTACCTGCATATGGCGCAGTGAAATCGATTTGGGAGCTGCAAAAACTGTCTAAAAGTACAGTTTTGTACCTACCATAAATGTAGATGTCCGAATTGGATAGCATCTGCAGTCATAACAACTGGGTTGTCCTGTCGTCAGGCAGCCCTTCAGTCGGCCGGATTCCAAAGTCCGGTCCGCTTCTGATGTCGCACTTCACCCGACGCCATCTCTGTTGGTCTTCGGGTATAAAGGCTTCATCCAACGCCATTTTCCTCAGTGTTTCTTGCCCCAGATGCCAGTAGCCCTCTTGAAGGCTGAAATTTGGATAGATGCCAATGTTTCCAAAAGATAGAGGTAAACACAAAAATAAGCATGTATGTACATATATACAAACAAATACACCATAAAGACTCCCCACCAGCTAGCTATTAGGAGGGTAGACACCCTAGGAGTACCACAGAGGGGAAGGAGGAGGTTGACTGCAGATGCTATCCAATTCGACATCTACATTTATGGTAGGTACAAAACTGTACTATGTCCTTCATGGATGCATCTGCAGTCATAACAACTGGGTAGAATACCATAGCCAACTAGGGAGGAGGATAAAAGTAGATTATGGTGTTTAGGATCCCTTGCAGTACAGCAGTGGCAAACACTGCTCGGGATCTGGAATATAGAGGCAAATTATAATGCTTGGCAAATGTATGCACGGAGGTCCAAGTAGCCGCCTCAATAATGTCTTTGGTTGCCACTCCTCGTAAGAAGGCTGTGGTAGTGGCTGCTGCCCTTGTAGAATGAGGTCTTATGTTCTGTGGAATTGGTTTTCCATGGAAGGAGTAACAGAATCGTATGCAATTTCCTATCCATTTGGAGATTGTCTGTTTGGAAATAGCTTTTCCTTCCCTTCCTGTTGCATAGGCTACAAAAAGTTGGTCAGTCTTTCTGCTACTTTTGTTCTGTCCAAGTAGTAGCGTAGCTGGCTATGTACATGCAAGGTATGCAGTATTCTTTCCGGTCTGTTTTGTGGGTTGGGAAAGAAGGTAGGTAGGTGGATTGCCTGGTTTAAAGACACTCTGGATACCACCTTAGGCATAAATGTAGGATTAGTCCTCATGGACACTCTATCTTGGTGGAATATTAGGAAGGGTTGCACTGCCATTAAGGCCTGTAGTTCTGAAACCCTCCTTGCTGAAGTAATTGCCAGTAGGAAAGCAGTTTTCCATGACAGGTGTTGTAGGTCTGCTGTTGCTGCTGGTTCAAAGGGTGATAGTGTCAACTTTTCTAGCACAAAGTTTAAGTCCCAAGCTGGTAATGGTGGTTTCCTTGGAGGTTTTACATTCTTGATTCCTCTGAGGAACTGCCTGAGCAAAGGTGCGAAAAACAGGTGGATCAAAGCTGTATTCTGCTGAAATAGCTGATGCATGTATCTTGATGGAGGAGTAGGACAGGCCTGAATGAAGAAGTTCGCCAGATACTCCAGAATGTTAGGCATATCTATGTTTGACACATCTTTTCCTCTTTCAGTACTCCAAATGACAAACCTTTTCCATTTTATAGTTCCTTCTTGTTGAAGGTCTGCGTTTCAAGAATAATGTCTTTAACTCTTTGGGAAAGTTCTGGATTAGCTGCTGCTATGTGATGTTCCATGCAGTCAGTTGCAACGTTTTAGGTTTGGATGTATGATGCTGTAGTTGTTCTGAGTTAACATCAAAGGCATCAGGGTATTGGCCACATATTGTTCGAGACATGCTCCTCAGCAGTGGGTACCAGTGTTGTCTTGGCCAGTTTGGAGCTATCAGGATTATCCTTGGACGTTCTTCCTTGATTTTTAGTAGTATTTTGTATCAAGGGAAGAGGTGGGAATGCATATGCTGTTAGGCCTTTCCAGCTGAAGGAGAGCGAATCCACTTTCCATGCTAGTGGGTGGAATGTCCTTGTGCAGAATTTTTTGAGCTGGTGATTGAGAGGTGATGCGAATAGATCTATCTGTGGCATTCCCCATTTCTTTGAGATGGTCTTGAAGATGTCCGGGTGCAGCTTCCATTCGGCATCGGATGTGGTTCTGCTTAATATGTCTGCTAGAGTATTTTCTTTTCCCGGTACATATATTGCCTGTAACTGGATGTTGTAGCTGAGTGCCAGGGCCCACAGCTCCAAAGTCATTCTGCATAGGGGGTATGAATGAGTGCCTCCCTGTTTGTTGATGTACCACATGACTGTGGTGTTGTCTGTCCTTATCATCAACTGGCCCTCTTTGAGAAATGGTCTGAACTTTTGGATTGCCAGTTTTACTGCCAGCATTTCTTTTAGGTTGATGTGCAGGTGAAGTTGATCCTGTGTCCACAATCCTTGCACGCATTTGTCCAGCATGTGGGCCCCCCATCCTAGGTCTGAAGCGCCTGTTGTGATGGTCTGGCTTGCTTGACATCTGCGAAAGGGTAGGCCTGGGTTTGACTGGCATGCCTGAGCCCACCATAGGAACTCCTGTTTTAAGCATGGAATTAGTGGGATTTCTGTTTCTAGGCTGTGTCTGTGTTGGGACCATAAATTCTTTAGGTACCACTGTAGTTTTCTCATATGTAGTCTGGCAAATGGGACCAAGATTATGCATGATGCCATGAAGCCCAAGGCCTGCAGTACTTTTCTTGCTGTTAACTTGTTCAGTTTTGTTAGTGCCAAGAAGTAAAGAGGGAGTTCTTTTGTTTTTCTGTAGTTAGGAATGCCATTTGTTTTACTGTGTCCAATTCCAAGAATGTCCTTGTTTGGGATGGTATCAGCCTTGACTTTTGTAAATTGACTGTGTATCCCAATGCTTGTAGCAAGTAAATGACCCTTTGTAAATCTGTTGTCAGCTTGCTTTTGTTGTCCCTTGTAGCAGGCAGTCGCCCAGGTATGGGTAGATTTGAATTCCTGTAGTCTGCAATGGGCGATTACTGATGCCAGGCATTTTGTGAATACTGTAGATAAGCCAAAGGGCAATGCTGAGAATTGATAGTGCTCTGATCCTGCAAGAAATCGAGGTATCTTCTGCAGATTGGTCCAGGTATGCCTCCTTGAGATCTAGAGTTACCAGCCAACACTTGCCCAGCATGGGAAGAAGTTGCTGTAGGGTCAGCATTTTGAATTTTGGGACAATGATGTATGTATTTAAGGTGGACAGGTCGAGAATTGGTCTCCAACTTTTTCCTTTCTTGGAACTAGGAATAGTCTGGAGTAGAACCCCTTTCCTTGCTCTGCTGTTGGCACTCTTTCCACAGCTCTCATGCTTGCTAACTCCATTATCTGTCGTAGAGCCTCTGTTTTTGATTTGGAGGTAGATTTGGCATTCCTCTTTTGACTGGTAAAGTGTGGAAGTGGAACCGGTAGCCTTGATCTATGGTTTGTAAAATCCACTTGTCTTTTGTTATGTAGTGCCAGTTCTTTGAAAATAAGGTTAACTTTCCGCCTAGAGGAGCTGCTATTTGTTCCCTGGTAGGCGGATTTAGGGTTAAGTCACTGTGGTTGTGTTGATGTAGTGGCAGTGGTTGTGTCTGTGCCCCTGTTGTTACCTTGCCACTGTCGTCCTCTGTAGGCTCCTCCTCTGGATTGGTTTCTGCCTCTGGAACGTCTATTCCTGCCCCTTTGAGATCTTGTGGAGTCAGGAAAGGACCAATTTTTGGCAGGCCAGTTCCTGCTAAACCTTGGGGGTTGGACCTGCAAGAAATCTTTAACCGTTTGGACAGATTTTGCCTTTTCTTCCATTTTCTTCATGACCTGCTGGGCAGGTGTACCAAACAAACTTGTCTTATCCATAGGAGCATCTAGCAACTTAGCTTTAACATGATCTGGTAAAGCTTGCTCCTTTAGCCATGCATGCCTTCTTATCACTGTGCCAGTCATGGCTGATCTAAATGAAGCCTCCAGTGCATCATAGCCACATTTTAAGGAATGGTTACTAACCTGTTGTATGTTATTTACCATTTCTAAAACATATTTCTTATCAAGAGATTCATCAGTGGTTAGCTTTTTAGTTAACTGATCAAGCATAAACTCTTGGTATTGTATCATGTGAAACTGACAGTTTAAAGCTCTAGCTGAGAGAGTAGCTGAAGTGTAGACCTTTTACCCCATCTGTCTAAAGACCTTGCTTCCCTTTCAGAAGGAATAGGGTTTTAGCTATGGTCGCTACTGCCTTGGGACCCTGGGATATAGTCTCGGGGTCTGCAAGTGGTGCCTTGTAAAGGTGGTGATGAGTATCTGGCACCCTGTAAAATCTGTCTGGTTTGGCAGGGGCTGGGGTAAAGAATCTGGGCGGAGCAGACATCATTGAAAGCATCATCCACCACAGAGAACAGGAGGTATAGCTAAGGGCCTGTGCTGTGGAAGGTGCAGAAAGGTCCTAAGTCTTTTCTGGAGTCTGAAAAATCCTGTTGCTGCCATTGGAACTGCTCGCATGGCATGTAAGGTTTCCCAAAGGAGAATTCTTCTGGTGGAGAAGCAGCTGGAATGGATTCTTCAGCATCAGAATCTTCAAAATTGGAGAAAGGAGCCTCTGGCTGGTCAGTTATGTCTGATTCATCAGCAGAATCATCAGAGGACACTGGCTCAGGGGCTCTGCCCTAGGTCTCTTCTCTGGGGCTGAGAGGCCCTGTCTGGGTGAGATTGAGATCCTCTAATTAATGAAATTAAATCTTCTGCCAAAGTAAGCATTTGAGAACTAGAAGAGGGCCTGGTTGTGGGGGGTTTAACAGGCACTGTTTTAGTATTCTTGGCTGCTTTAGCCCTGGCGAAGGCCTTAATGGACATGGCTGCTGGAGGCCTAGCAGCACCACGTGCTGGGGTAGAGACATCCAAGGGAATGGTGTCTGATAAGTCGGTGGCAACCACCGTAGTGGGTAAAATTTCTGAGGCCGATTCAAGAGTGGTAGCAGGGGCCTCAGTTGTAGAGATAGATTCAGCTGTACTTTGATCAGTTTTCTCGGTTTCGCCAAACCGAGACACTCATGTTTGCTTAACCATGGTTTCAGCCGAAACCGCGGGCGATGTCGGTCTTTATCTTTGTGTTTTTGGCAGATTGGGTAGTCGGAGGATCCGACGGCATAATGTACGCAAAATCAGAACCAAAACTGTTCTGCAAACTCAGACCGACGCCTAAGCGTTCGTCGGTTGAAAGAAGCACAGGCGAACAGGCTGCTACGTCGTGGGCTGGGCCTAAACAAGGCAGGCAATAAGAGTGGAAATCTTTATGAGGTATTTGTTTCCCACAGGTTAAACAATTATTAACTTTTTCTGACATCGGCTGAGGCAAGAAAGAGTCCCCAACGGGTACTTAGCTTTAGAAGTCTTCAAGTAGTATTCGGTAGAAGTAATCTCTGGATCCGACCGACCGGCACTTGCGAACAGCTTCTGCTTCGGCGCCACGCAAGAAAGACTGAGGAAAATGGCGTCGGCTGATGCCTTTATACCCGAAGACCAACAGAGATGACGTCGGGTGAAGTGCGACATCAGCCGAAGCCGGACCCGGACTTTGGAATCCGGCCGACTGAAGGGCTGCCTGACGACAGGACAACCCAGTTGTTATGACTGCAGATGCATCCATGAAGGACATCTTCTCGAAGTAATGAGTAATGCAACTTTTTCTGCTCTTGAATTGACAACTGATGAACTGAATGCTATGAGAACTGTAGTGCTCCAGAACCGAATGGCTCTTGACTTCACCCTAGCGGTGAGAGGTGGTACGTGCGCTTTAATCAAAGAAGAGTGCTGTGCGTATATACCAGATCATCAACACGAGATAAACGACCACCTTGAGGTGATACAGCAAGTGTCAGCCATGACCAAAGCAGGCCCAAACCCTCTGACGGACTTTTTCCAGAATTTGTTTGGGGGGTGGGGTTCCATCCTAATGAACATCCTGATTGCCATTTGTGTGGGATTACTCCTATTAGGAGCATGTATTTGTTGTGGTATCCCCTGCATGAAAAAGTTAATCAAAGAATTTATAGATATATCAGTTTCTGAGACTTTGTATCAAAGTACTGAAATTGAAGAATTTTTAGAATATGAAACACTTTCATAAGTTTAAACTGAATGAATTTCTTAACTGCAAATCCTGAATGGAAGAGGTTAGGAAAAGAAGCAAACTGTTTATTCTTTTGAAAATAGAATTAAAAAGTATTAACAGGAGGGAAATGTCAGACAAATATGTATTAATGTGTGTATGCTTAATGCTAATTAGAAACTAAATAAGTTAACACGTTTTTCATTCTATTTTACATGCACTGTTTTATATACAGTTGAGTTTCATATGAGACTGAAAAGATGCTTTTTGAAACTGCAGTGTGCTTTCTGAAGCTTGCAAGATGCCCTCTGACCTAGTAATTGCTAGCACAGCAATATTCATGTTTATGCCTTTTGGAAATGTATTTGAGAAGCAGGTGATTATCTGCTAGGTCAGGAAAAATGAATGAACAATGCTATATTCTGTAAATGTAATGATTTTAAACAATCAGCTCTGTTCGAAGTATGAGAACATGTGCAGCTGCAGAAGTTTAGAGATAACATAGACAAAGGACTGTTAGAGAAATGAACTGCGATCTATACTTGCTTTGTGCTCGAATTAGCCATAGTACCTTGAATGGTAACATTGCATATATCTAACCGGTGGTAGCCAAGGCCACGTTGTTTTTCTTAGGAAGTTTCTCACAAAAAATTGATAGTACCAGCAGAATATTGAAAAAACAATTATTACTAAATGATGATGACAAAACTTGTGATTCACTATGTCAGCTTGGTAGGCAATGTCTTATTAGAAAGTGTATAAAAATGTTAGCATTTCCTGTTTCTAGTTAGACAAACTCTGTATTAGCACGTTTTTGTCTCCTTGCTGCAAGATTAAAGTGCCTTAACCTGAACCTACCGTGTTTTAATCATTTTTAAAGTATATGTTTCCTTTGACATTACCCTCTACTCGGCACTCATTAGACCTATTGAAGAGTACAATGCCCCTTTTGGAATGTACCTCACAAGACATCGGCAGCAACTGGAAAGGCCACAGAAGTACCTCACAAAGAAGATTACTGGCCTCAGATGCCCTACACTGACCGTCTCAAAAACTCCAGCTTTATTCTGTAGCATATTGCCTACTCCGAGGAGATCTCTGCTTAACATATAAAGCTATGTTAAACCCAGAGCTGTTGGACATGCTACATCTAAAGAAATCCCAATCCTTCTGAGCTACACGCTCTAGGGACCTAAACCTTGTCACCACAATAAGCAGGACATGCTGGAGGGATAGATTCCTGTCCCAGAGACTTCCTATACTCTGGAACAAGCTACCCATCTATGTCAAGCAAAGTTCCTCATTAGCACTCCAAGAAAAATCTTGATGAGTGGATGGGAAATAGGAAATACACCCCTGGGATCACTTCTGTGGCTCTGCTTGACAGGGGCACAGGAAATTAACTTTCTTGGTTGGCGTAAGCCAGGGAACCTTGTTGGCTAGGCATACTTAGGCCCTTGGGCCGATAGCCTAGTACCTACCTATGAACCTATGAAGTCTATTCCACATCAGTCCTGATTTACAACAGAAAGCACTTCTTTTAATTCTTGTTATAAAACTAGGAACCACAAAAAATTATTTTTTATTCCATGTTGCAATAGCATGCTCTTTAACTTCAGTACTCACGCTGACTACAAACCGAGTATTATGCACATTCTTAAACAGTACTCCCTTACTAACCTGTAATTTACTGAATACAACAGTACTTCAAATCCTTCTCTTATAGCGTCCTTGGCTTTAGTGTCCCACACCACACAGTAAGTTTCTAATATGCTTTTTACTTGTTACTGGAATTACCCGATTCTGTATTCGTATTATTTGTATTTTTTCTCTTGTACTGTTGAAAAACCAAGCAAGTATACTCTACAAAAGTGCTCCCTAAAGGGTACAGGAATCTGTTCCCTAAATGTTAGAATAAGTGACTCATACAAGTTTAGAACTGCGTATTATCAGCTGTATTTAACGGGCATTTTGTGCATGTAGTATGTGCTTGATTCCCTGAATGTTAACTTTAGAGACACCTGAATGTTTTTAGAACTGCTCATGTCCTTAGACGCCGTAACGGGCGGTTGAGTCTACAATTTACTGTGTTATCCTAATCTTTATGGGTTTGGTTTTTCTGCTTGTTTTATTGGAGCAATGCCTGAATGTTTTTCTCATTTTGAATGTTTAATGTGCATAGCCTGAATGCTTACATCTCTGCATAGTTATCCTGTGTGTTATCTGTTATCGATGCCCGTGTTATCCTATGGGTTTGGTTTCTCTGAATATTCTAATAGAGCAACGCCTGATTGTTTTACAAATTTTTTCTGTTTTATGTGCTCAGCCTGAAAGTTTACTTCAGCATAGTTAACAAGCTGCCTATTTCGCAGCAACGTGGAACACTTTTGTTTGGCTATCCCCTCCATAACTCTGCGACATATTAAATAAGAGGTCTCAAGCAGGCTCAAAAATGAAATACTTGCTAAAAGAGCCGCCGCAACGCGGAATAAGTAGTTTAGTCACCCCCTCCATAATTCTGCGCCACACTACATATGAGGATTCTCACAGGCTCGAAGCTAAAAGTACTTCCTAAAAGAACCATTCAACCTCCTCACCTCAATCAAATGCTGTACCCAACAAAACAGTAATAATTACTCTTCAACCATATTTTTTCCAGTTAGCAACAGTGGAACAAATGACCTTATTCTGGCAAGATATTATAGAAGTTAAAAGCGCCAAATGTCTTTAGCCTATTCTCTGCATTTGCCATGTCTGCTACGCGGGCTAATCGGGAGCGGCTGTATCTCTAAGGTCCCCTTCAAAACATCCTCACCAAAATAACCTATTCTACACTGATGACAGCAACACAATATATACAAAGTTGTTCTCAGCTATTTTGTTCTGAATTACTCCTGATTTACTGTGTTGTTCAAATATTTTGCTGTACTAATCATACTTTATCCAAACATTTATACTGTTACTTGTTTTTACACAACCTATCTCTCTATTATATTTCCCCTAGCTTCCTCCCCTTTCCAGCCTACATTTTTACAAACAACTCGACTGTAGTTGCTGGACATCTAAGAATCAATCATCTGCCATACCCTGTTGCCTCAACTTCTAACAGAAATAAGGAAAGCTTCTACCTAACTGAACTCACTAAGGATCCCATAGAAAGTATGTGCCAATGATGTGTCTCCCACTTTAATTTGTGTTACTGTTGTAATAACTTGCTAGGTGGCCTGTACACAATCTCTGCCAGGACAGCTAGCAGCCATACCTTTCCCACCTCTGAGTCCTCCTAAACCAGCCTAATCACAGCCTCTCTTTTTTTTCAACTTTTCAGGCTTTCTTTCATCCTTTTATTATCTACCCTCTTGTGACTAGCACTCTACTATTGCAAGATTTGGTCACCAGGTGGCAGTCTTCACCCACTAGTAACTTTCTTCCTCTCTCTATTCCTCACCCTCACTAGAATAAAACTGCCATTCCCTAGTCCCTCCTCATTAGTCCTCTATCAGTTCAAACCACTCTTAAATCATTTCCCTTATAACACTACCGAACTCTCCCCTCTTACCACCTTGCTTACCTGTACTCAGAACTTACCTTTACTCCCTACTGATTGTTTTTTCTCTCTGTCCTGCATTTCTTTCTCTCCGTCCTGCATTTCTTTCATTTGTTTCTACCCACTCCGTTTGCCCTTCAGGCTCACTCTGCTCCCCTACCCTACCCCCAAATTCTACCCACCCCCACAGCATCTACATTTATACTTAACCAACCACTCCCACATACTCAAATACCATTAAATCAAAATATCCACCCACACCCATAATCCCACCCCACCCATAATCCATACATCTGCAAGTAACCCCACCCTTCGTAATACATCACCTACACATATTAACCAATCTAATAATCCAACTACCACTACCCCCATACCATACTCCCTAAAATAAACCCAAACTCAAAATAACTTTCTGCCCCTACCAAAACCATGTCCCCTAAAATACTGTACCTGCTAAATCAACTACTACTTCTAACAACCCTTATTTGTTTAAACTACCTAACCCAACCCAATGTTATACATAATTCCCCCCAATATCATACCACTATCCTCTACTATGCAAACAACACATATAGCTCTATATATATATATATATATATATATATATATATATATATATATATATATATATATATATATCCCCTTGTCTCTTCCACATCAACACCTCCATGCTCTTCCCTTATAGTGTACTAACTAACCACAATACCTCCAACTACACTTGCCAAACACCCACAAAACTCATTAACCTCGCTAACTACCCATATCTAAGAAAATATCTCCTACATCCCCTATCTCCATTCTCCTTTCAAGAGACATCCATCCAAACCCTGGCCCCCACTCCATCCTTGACAAGACCACCCAAGCCCTCCACTTTGAAGTAACTCATAAATCTCTTCATCTCACAGCCCTAAATACTCAGAGCCTCTGTAATAAAATTCCAAACCTCCACGCCTGGCTTCTACATAACCAACCAGATATTCTCTCCATCTCTGAAACCTGGCTTAAGCCCCATATAATGGGCTCTGAGCTGATACCACCCAACTATCACATAATTAGAAATGATAGAACATATAAAAAAAGAGGCAGAGTAGCACTCTTATACTCATCATCCCTCCTAGTAACCCCCTATACCAAACCTTTCCCTAAATTCGGTAATGCTGAAATGATACCTTCCCTACTTCACCTTAATAAACATAAGCTCATATTCCCCCAGGAGATAATGTCTCATCCCTTGAAGACATTCTTTCCTGGGTCTCATCCAACATTGCCTATGAAACAATAATCCTGGGCAACGTTAACATAAACTGGGCCTCTATCCAATCTCCCACTAATCCACTTAATACTAACTTATATAACTTCACCCAGCTAATACACTGTACCACAAGACCCACAAAGAACCCCTCAAATGAAAGCACCATAGACTGGATCTTAGTGTCTCACCCTCAGAATATCTCCAATAGTGGCATTCTCCCTGACCCACTAGCTGACCATTTCCCTACTTTTGCCCATCGGCTCCCCTCCACCACCCATCTATCCCACTCCATCTCAACCCGCTGCTCAAAAAACTTTAATCCTGAATCTTTCACAAATGCACTAAGAAATACCCATTGGAACCCCCTAAAAACCCTTTCCTCTAGACAAAGCCCTCTCCTACTTAATTCCTTTGCCCCACTGAAAACTAAATGCATAAAAAGCAACCCTGTACCCTGGTTATCCAAAAATACCCTAGCTACTATGCGACTTCGCGATAAAGCCTGGACTCGCCATGTAAAAATGAAAACCTCTACCACCCTCACAGAATACAAAACGTTGCGCAATAAAGTCAAACAACTTGTAGTCTCTGACAGCAAAACATATTTCACTAGCCTTCAAACCAATCACAATATGAAACCCAAACTAATCTGGAAGGGAATTTCATCCCTCCTCGACCCTGGTAAATCAGAAAACCCATGCCCTAACCCACATCCATCCGATATGGATCTTGCAAACCAATTTAATTCCCTTTTCATTGACTCCATCAGCAAATTAACAACATCCTTTATCAAATAATCAACAGCCTCTGACCAGCCACCACCTCCCTTCCTCCCCAAATACCTCTTCCCCTCAACCCCCACCTTTTTCCATCAATCCCTACAACCACTATAAAAAGACTGCTCTTAAAATTAAAACCTGGTTCAAATGCCCCAGATGACGTCCCCCCCCCCACTTCTTAAAAGTATCTGCAGATGTAATTGCTTTCCCTATCTCTATTCTAATCAACCGGTCCATCTTAGAATGTCATGTCCCTCAACTCTGGAAGAAAGCTTTCATAATCCCTCTCCACAAAGGTACTAACAACCATGATATTACAAACTTTCGCCCTATAGCCATCCTAGCTCCCATTTCCAAACTACTCGAAAAATGTGTACACCGACAACTTCTACCTTATCTCATCAATAACCAGCTTCTCACCAATACACAGCATGGTTTTAGACCAACTCATAGTACCTCCACTGCCCTCCTTGCCTTCTTAGAAACAATCAACAAAGCCTGTGATTCTGGCCACTTCGTATCCACTCTCCTCCTTGACCTCTCAAAAGCTTTTGACACCATCTCTTACAAATTGCTTCTTAACAAACTCTCAAAACTTAACCTATCCTCTTCCTCTATCCAATGGTTCTCAAGCTACCTCACAGACAGACAGCAGGCAGTCAAATGGAAAAAAAGCTCTCTCCCTTCCTGAATACAACCACAGGTGTCCCCCACGGCTCAATCCTAGGCCCCCTACTATTTAATATATTTATAAATGACTTCCACCAAGCCATTCCTAACTGCAGCCTCATTCAATACGCTGACGATTCCACTATAATCTGTTCCTCCCCTTCCCTCACAACTCTTAACTATTTAACACAAGCTGCCTTCTCTTCCACCGAGCAGTGGATGTTCAACAATCATCTGGTCCTTAATGCAACCAAAACAAAATCATGGTCTTGAATGCCTCCAAAACTGCCGCCTTAGACAAAAAATCCTTCACAATTATCAGCAAAAACAACACTTCCCCAGAAAAAGTATCGGATACAAAATTATTAGGTATAATAATCGATGACCAACTAAAATTTGACAAGCATGTATATATCAATATAAAAAAAACTCATAAAAAACTTGGTATGCTTTACCGTCACAGACGCTTCATCTCACCCTCCACCTGGACCATACTAGCCAACACATACCTTATCCCATCTCTTTTATATGGTATATCCATCCCCACCAACCTGCAATCTTCCCTTAAAACCAAACTCTCATCCTGCTATAACAAAATATCCAAATTTGCTACAGGTCATATAGCCACTGCCCACCACTGCAACTCCCTTCACCAACTAGACTGGCTAGAACTACCACATTTCCTTACGTATACACAACTTATCCAAGCTCATAAACATACATAAACCATCTCTATGCCCCTCCCTTGAAAACACCTTCACAATGCACAACCCAAATCGACTTCTCAGATCTATTTCTCAAAACCTTATTAAATTGCACAAACCTACACATCCAGCTGGTAATCACCTGATGTCCTTCTCTTTAGCTCGCCTCTGGAACTCTCTCCCAACTCCCATTCATACCACTAATAGCCTTTCCGTGTTTAAAACCTCACTGCATGAACATCTTACCTCACAATGGATATGCTCATGCTCTCACCCCACCTAACCCCTGATTATACTTCATCCAATATTAAGCACTCATTGGCACCTAAAATTGTCTCCTAGGAACTCTCCATCCTTAGATCTTTTACAGACATCCAAACAAAACTCCACTGATTGCCCCCCCAAAACAAATAAATAAATGTGTGTTTGATCTGCTATATTACCAATCTGTTAGCTATCAGAATTGTGTACTACAATGTTGTAAAAATGCAAAAATATAAAAATGTAAAAATGTATTGTTTGTTAGAATTTGCCTACCACAAAAAAATTTTGTACCAATATCTTTACTGCTCTATTATGTATTTGTACTTTTTTCTGGAGCTTTTCTCCCTAGGACTCCATTGAAAACGGGCTCATGTGGCCAAATGGACTATCCTAGAAAATAAACTGCATATAAATCAAATAAATAATTGTTACCCTAAGACCTCAAATGTTAAGCACACTTTTTTAAATCACCAAAAGCATCTGGCTGAGGATTTTTGTCCCCAATGAATGACCTTTAATTTTTTAGCACTAAATTCCATAGCTCTACTTAACTATTTATGTAAAGAGTCCATAAAACCTCATAACCTGAACTTATCACTCAGAATGGAAAGTATATAACCTATTTTTGTGCCATCTGCAAATTTACTACACCAAACATTATCACAAGTTGAAAAAGTCTGACAAAGAAGAGTTGCGGTTCCAGCACTGACCGTGAGAAGCACCAACTTCAATTATTTTAGCTACAGATAGTGTACTTCATTTTAACCTTAGAAGTTCTTCCTTGCAACCAATAGCCCACCCATGATTATATAACCATTGATGTTACTTTGCTTCATAATACTTAAGATTCTATCATGTGGCATGGAATCAAAAGTTTTGGCCAGATACAAATGTGACAGTTTCCTTTAAGAATTATAAAATAGGACTGAAATATACATTAGTTAGCTAGTAACACAACTAAAAACAATTTCACACTGTTTGCACGCATTCCTCATAATTTCAACTACGTACATTACAGCAAAATATTGAATTTGCAGAGAGTCCAGATAAGGGAAACTAAGTGTTAGGCATAAAATATATGTGGATAAAGGAGAAAATGAACCCTCCATGTTGGGAATCTTCTTACAGTGTAATACCCACTTTACATAGGCTATTAGTATAAATAGTACAATACACTGCAAGTCTTCCTTTTCCCCACTTACCCTACCCTCAGGTATGCAATAACTCAAAAAGACAAAAAACACTACTAAACAATACTATATATATTGTCCAGAAACACGAATACATTTATTGAGAAGGAGGAAAATACAGATAAAAAGGTTCTGTTTTTTATGAACTGTGTGAAGTCACTGAAGAAACAGCTTAAACTGATCATGCAAGGGGATCTCTGAAAATCTAAAACAAGGAGTTACTAATGATGATCGGGACTGGAAAGCTATCAGGGGAAATCATATATAATTCTGAGCAGATGAAAAAGTTTATTGAAGGTTTAAATTTCACCCTGCTAGAATGTGCAAATTTCATTACATTGCAGCCTGCTCACAGCTAGCTTCTGAACTGTGAGAGATGTAATGCAAGAAATAAATAAGAAATGAACAACAAACAGCTCATAGGGATTAACAAAATACATTTCTCTACCATAGATGGTGAAAAAACTATGTAAATACTATTCACAGGAGATGGCTCAAAAAATGTCCACTCTTGCAAGGTGTTCCAAGATGGCTATACGTTGATTAGTAGGTTTATTAGAACTTACCCAATGGGAAAGCTGAAATTGGGAAAAAGAGTCCCTATAGCAATAAAATTGGATAAAATTTGACTACTGGCTTATAATTACACTGCCTGAATGAAAAAAAATGAATCTGGAGAAAGTAACACAAAATTAATTAGAAAAGGAGACGAGGAAATGCCATCTGGGAAGAATCCTGCAGCTGCACAGCAAAACTAGTTCAAGTTTCAATGCTGGCAGTAATTTAGAGAAAAAATAAATCAAATGCACTCAGAGGTGCTTCAAATATGTGAACCACAGACTAAATATATACAATCAAATAACAAAAGGTTGGAAAAGACAGATTAATTAGCTATTCAGAGGAATTAAAAAATTCAAAAAGCAGAGGATGAAATGAAGAAACAAACAGGGATATACTCATTCCACTGCACTCTGTTCTCATCAGGCCGATCATTGAATACAATGCCCTATTCTGTATGCACCTGTCCAAACAATTGGAGCAACCACAATACTTCTTCACAAAAAAAAAAAAAAAAAAAAAATCAAGGGCCTAAATTACAAAAACTATGAAAACCATCCCAAAGCCTTGTTCCCCTACTTGGTGTCAAAAAGACTACTAAGAGGTGACCTCATTCTTGCATACTGAGCCTCGACAGACACCATCCTGTCAAACCTACTACTAAATTGCAAGCCCAATGCCAGCATGAACACCTGTTCAAGGAATCTCAGTCTCTTTACAACACAAATAGAACATGTTGGAGGAATAAGTATCCATCATAGAGAATACCTCTTCACTGAAACTGTCTTCCACTCCATATAAAGTGAAATACTTCTCTTACACTATTCAAATGTGATTCAGATGAATAGGTGGGAAACTGCAAACTTACCCCTAGTATAGCTCCCATGTCCCTCATGGATATGAGCAACAAGTACATGTCCCATCACTTCCTTATTCTACCCATCTCTAGGTTATCTTTATGCAAAATATGCGTCTATATCACAACATCGAATATGTGAATATCGAACGCTCACAAGAGCGAATATTCACGTACTCAAAAATGGTATTGTGGGGGGCTGTGCCCCCCCCCCCCGTTAAGTATATATTCATACTCCGAGATCGCACTACAGTGAGGAAAGGGCAAAAATCCCCATCTTCACTGTACCGCAAAAAAAAAAATTCATAAACTTCAAGTACGTGAATATTTGCTCATGTGAACATTTGATATTCATGTATTCGATGTTGTGACATAGACCCCAAAATATAAGGGCTCAAAACTGCCATGGGAACATAAGGACAGGCTTCTTAAGATTCTCACAGATCAACAACCCAGTAAGTACACATGAACCTACAAAAGGCAGACTGAGCATACGGCTTTTCAAGAACTATTTAAAAAAAAAAAAAAAAACAGTAGAGTTAGAAGACAGAGTGTACAAACAAAACATGAGATTTTCTGCTACAGCAGAGAAATTGGAAGGAACACACTGTATTAATTTTATGAAAACACTAAAAAGCAACTAGAATGGAGTTCCACTGCAGTGTTGTTAATTAAAAGGGCACACTGTGTGTATGCACCAAATGTGGCCATGAGTAAGCAGTAAATACCTATATTAATAAAGATGCAATTATACCAAGAGAAAGTGTTACTGTTGACAGAACTGTGGCAGAAATTAAAAATATCAAAAATTGTAAACAGAGTGTTTGTGGACAATGATTACTCACTATACACCAGGCGGAAAAGAAGCAACTTTATCCCAGCAATCAGGAATATTGAGAGGCAGTTAAGAGATTCAAACTGCTATATCCATCTGTCTTCAGAATTTTTTCCATGAAAATCATACACACATTTGGATAAAGAATAGACACATTTGGATACAGTACAGACAAAAGAAGAAAAAAGTCAGCAAAGATAAAGCCATCAAGCAGAAGGGTATTCTACTTCTCATTCTTCTGACAATAATAAAGCCCATACAGAGACTTTGCCAGTGAAACAGTTTATATATGTCCAAAGGAAAATGCTTGAGTGACCGAAAAAAAGGACAGGAGCTAACTGGAAGAATCAGAAGTGCTTTGAACTAGAGAAGTGTTGGGAGATGGAGATTACCAGCAAGTACAGCACAAACATTGTGAAATGAGAATAAATGTGAGACTGTAAAACATCAATTCCATTAGACATATGATTAAACATGTGAAATGTAGCTTTGCAATTAGTGGTTAAGAAAGAATAGAATTTTGTTGATTGTGATAAACTTATGAGTAAGCTACATAACACATACAGTACAGTTTTGTACCTACCATAAATGTAGATGTTCGAGGATCCACATTGCTGCAGTCCTAACTATTGGGTAGTCCGCTGTCCAGTCGGCCCGAATACCAAAGTATATGGCTGACGTCGGTCAAGGCGCATTAGACTGACGTCAGTACGTCAGGGTACTAATGCGCATGACCGACGTCATATCCTCAGTCTTTTCTTGCCCCAGATGTCAGAAGACCCTAAAAAGACAAGGCCAATACCAAAAACTCCAAACATACCTGCACCAAAAATATGTACAATATATACAAAAGTACCAGAATATAACCTCACCTACACAACCACCCCTAAACACAGAGGGGAAGGAGGGAGGGTAAATTGGACTGCAGCAATGTGGATCCTCGAACATCTACATTTATGGTAGGTACAAAACTGTACTATGTTCTTCATTCCACATTGCTGCAGTCCTAACTATTGGGTAGAATCCCAAAGCAGAGGTAAGGGAGGCTGGCAAATCATAAGGAAACAGGAGCTGACAACATGCCCTGCAAAATAGCTGTGGCAAAACCAGCCCTAGACTTAGAGTAGAGAGGAAGGTGATAATGCTTAGAGAAAGTATGCACTGAACTCCAAGTAGCTGCCTCCAACATATCCTTAGTTGCCACCCCCCTTAGAAATGCTGTTGAAGTGGCAGTAGCCCTAGTGGAATGAGGCCTAATCCCAGCTGGAATCTCCTTGCCATGATGGGAATAACAAAATGCAATACAAAACCCAATCCACCTAGAAATAGTTTGTTTTGACACAGGCTTGCCCTGCGAACTCAAAGCAAAAGAAACAAACAACTGCTGAGACTGCCTAAAATCCTTAGTCCTGCTTAAATAATAACGCAATTGCCTGTGTACATCTAAAGTGTGCAAAATCTTTTCCCCTTTATTTTGGGGATCTGCATAAAAAGTAGGCAAATGAATAGTTTGGTTTAAAGCCACACTAGAAACCACCTTAGGCATAAAGGAAGGATTAGTACGTAATGATACCCTATCCTTATGAAAAATCAAAAAAGGCTCAACCGCTATAAGGGCCTGCAACTCAGAAACCCTTCTTGCAGAAGTAATGGCCAACAAAAAAGCAGTCTTCCATGACAAGTATTCCAAGTCAGCAGTAGCCGCAGGCTCAAAAGGTTGTAGAGTAAGTTTCTCCAACACAAAATTGAGATCCCAAGCAGGAGTAGGAGCTCTACGTGGGGGTCTTATATTCTTTGCCCCTCTAAGAAATTGCTTGAACAAAGGATGCGAAAACAATGGTGGATCACAATCATAGTGAGCTGAAATTGCTGCAGCATGAATCTTAATGGAAGAGAAAGACAAACCTTTGTCCAATAACTCAGTAAGATATTGAAGAGCCACACTCAAATTAGGCTCAGAAATCTCCAAATTGTTTGCTGCAACCCAAAATAAAAATCTCTTCCATTTTTCTGCGTACACCTTCCTTGTACTAGGTCTTCTGGCTTCCATAATCACATTTAAAACTTGTTGAGGAAGTTGAGACCTGCTGTGTTTCAAAACAGAATATGCCAGGCTGTTAGATGAAGAGAGTGGAGCTTGACATTGAGCAGGTGACCGTCCCTATGAGACAACAGGTGTGGAATCAAAGGTAAAGGCCATGGAGGCTTCCTTACCAGACTCCTCAGTAATGGGTACCAGTGTTGCCGAGGCCAATCTGGAGCTATTAAAATCATCCTTGGCTTGTCTTGTCTGACCTTTAGGAGCACCTTTGGGAGAAGAGGCAGAGGTGGAAAGGCATACACATGAAGATTTTTCCAACTGAAAGAAAGAGCATCCACTTTCCAAGCTGTGTGATGAAACCTCTTTGTGCAAAACTTTGGCAGCTGGTGGTTTAGTGGAGAAGCGAACAGATCTATGTCTGGAGTTCCCATGACACTGTCAATTTTGAAATACATGAAGATCCAGTTTCCACCGTGGGGATCCATGATTTGTCTGCTTAACACATCTGCTAAGGAGTTCTGTGCTCCTGGCAGAAACCTTGCCTGAAGAGTTAGTTGCAAGCTGAGCGCAGTCTCCCATAAAATCAATGCCTGCCTGCACAACGGTAAGAATGTGTTCCCCCTTGTTTGTTGATGTACCACATGACAGTTGTGTTGTCTGTTAGAATCAACACCTGTCCTGGAAGAAGTAACTTCTTGAAAGCCATTAATGCAAACTGGACTGCTAACATCTCTTTCATGTTGATATGTAGATGCTGTAGTCTGGCAGGCCACTTGTCTTGTATCCACTTTCCATTTAGATGAGCTCCCCAAGCAATGTCTGAGGCATCTGTCGTTAGAATCTGACTCGCCTCTGGCCGGGTCACAGAGAGTCCCTTGTTTAGGTGACATTCCTGAGCCCACCACAAAAATTCCTTTTGAATGCAAGGTATTATTTGAATGACAGTGTCCAAATCCTGGCAGTGCTGTGTCCATACATTTTTGAGATACCATTGCAGCTTCCTCATATGCAGTTTGGCATTGGGAAGCACTAGAATACAAGATGCCATGAACCCTAAGGCTTGCAGGACTGTCCTTGCAGTCAGCCAGGACTGAAGAGATAGGTGATGGAAGTAACTGTAAAGATTCTTTTGTTTGTCCGGGGTTAAAAAGGCCATCTGGGCTGCTGTATTCAGTCTCACACCCAGAAAGCACATGTCTTGAGAGGGTACTAGACTGGACTTTATTTCGTTCACAGAATACCCTAGGCATCTTAGCACTGCTATCACATATTCCAAATGCTGTAAAAGGTCTTCCTTTTCTTGAGCCAGAATCAGGCAGTCGTCCAAGTAAGGATAGATTTGAATTCCTTTTAGTCTGAAGTAAGCTATCACTGGAGCCAGAACCTTTGTGAATACTCTGGGCAGTAGATAAGCCAAAGGGCAATGCAGAGAACTGATAATGAGAATTTCCAGCTCGAAACGCAGATACTTCCTGCAACTTAGTCTGATAGGCACATGAAGGTAAGCCTCCTTGAGATCTAAAGTTACCATCCAGTGATCTTTGCCCAGCAGAGGTAAAAGCTGTTGTAACGCCAACATTTTGAACTTGGGAATGTCCAGATAAGTGTTGAGGATAGATAAATCCAAAATTGGTCTCCACGTGTTCCCCTTCTTCGTACTAGGAACAGGCGAGAATAAAATCCTAGGCCCCTTTCTGGCACAGGAACTGGCTGAATGGCCCCTATTTGGAGCAACAGAGAAATTTGCTTGTGAGCCTCTTGTCTTTGTAGAGGAGGAATGTCTGGCATGCCTTTGAAAGGAGGCAAGGTATGGAAATAAAACCTGTAACCGTGGTGAATGATATCCAGAACCCATCTGTCTTGGGTAATTAAATCCCAATTTTCTTTGAAAAGAGACAGCCTTCCTCCCAAAGGTGCTGCCAGGCGAGAATGTACTGGCAGCTGAAAAGGCAGGACATTGGGTCTGTTTACGAAAGGACTGACCCCTGCCCTCACCAGAAGTCTGAGCAGGTGAACTCCCTGTTCTAGGCCTAAAAGAACCTTGAGCTCTGCCCCTACCACGTCTAGACCTACCCCTAGACTGGGAAACATAAGCAGGATATGTCCATCCCTTAGCAGGCCAATTTCTACTAAACTTTGGAGGCTGCACCTGCAAAAAATCCTTAACAGTTTGCATAGACTTAGCCTTGTCCTCCATTTTCTTTAAAACTGCTTCCACAGGCGAACCAAACAACACATCAGACTGTAAAGGAGCATCCAAAATCCTTGTCTTAACATGCTCAGCTAAATTCTGATCTCTCAACCAGGCGTGCCTACGAAGAACAGAACCAGTGGCAGCCACCCTCAAGGAGGCCTGCACAGCATCAAAACCACACTGCAAGGAATGCTTACCCACCTGTTCAGACACATGAACTAAATCCTGCAACTCTTTACACTCAATACCTTCAGCCAGAGCATCCACCTTAGACTTCAATTGTGAAAGGAGATAATTCTGATATTTTAACATGTGAAACTGACAATTCAACGCCCTCATGGCTAAAGTGGAAGAAGTATACACTTTCTTTCCCCATCTATCCAAAGCCCTTGCCTCTTAATCAGGAGGAACAGGATTTTTAACAACAGAAGCCTTCACACCTTTAGGCCCCTGAGAGACAGTTTCGGGTCTGCCCTAGGACTCTTAAAAGATACTTATGAGCCTCAGGCACCCTATAGTACCTATCCGGTTTAACTGGGGCAGGAGGCAAAGAATCAGGATTCAGGGAAGCCTCTGCAAAACATCTTCTACCACATTCAGAACAGGAGGTATAGCTAAAGGCCTATGCTGGGGTAAAACAAGAATTCCCTAAGCCTCTTCCTGGAATCAGAGAAATCTTGACCTTCCCATTTAAAATGCTCCCCCATGGAATGCAGAGTCTCTGAAAATGAAAAATCCTCAGGAGGCTAAGCTGAAGGAGTAGAATCATCCACATCAGAATCAGAATAAGGAGGATACTCCTGCAAGTCTTCAGTCAAGACTCAGAAGCCTCGAACATTGCTCAAAACTCTCAAACTCAGGTTCCACCCTAGGCCTCTTATCAGGAGGGGGCATAGAACCTCTAATCATAGTAATCAAATCCTCTGCCATTTTTAGCATATGCTTCTTAGGCAAAGACCCTGAAACACTCGGAGAAACCCCCACTGAAGCTAAACCAGGCCTGCCTCTTAAAGAAGCCTTGGAAACAGAAGGGAGGCCCTAACCACCTTAGGAAGAGAGGGAAGAACAGCCACCTGAGAAGCCCCTTCAGCCTGGCCTACTTCCTGAGAGGACACATCCTGTAACAGTAAAGTCTCTCCCTGAGACTCCAACGAAACTCCTGGCAAAACCTCCGGCTCCACTGAGCCTTCTAAAGAACCGACGTCCGGGACTGTCGGTTCCTCCACTCTAGGCTTTGCTGCTTTGTCCTTGCGCTTTTGGCGAAGCGGCCGGAGCATCCGGCGGCATTTTATAAATACAACGCTTCCCATAAACTAACCTGGCACAGTCTAACCTTCTCTTAATAGTGCGTTTGTTAAATCTAGCACAAGAGCGGCATCCAACAACGTCGTGCTCAGGCCCTAAACAAGGTATACACAAAGTATGGTAATCCCTATGAGGTATCTGTTTCCCACAAGAAATACAGTTATTCACTTTTTCTGACATCCGGTTAAATACTGAGGCAAGAGAAAACCAAAATATTCCCCAACGGGTACTTAGCCAACTTTGATTCGGTCTGAAACTCTGAGTTCAGAAACTTTCAGAACGCCAACCTGCACTCGCAAAACTGCTTCTGCATCGGACCACGCGGCAAAAAAGACTGAGGATATGACGTCGGTCATGCGCATTAGTACCCTGACGTACTGACGTCAGTCTAATGCGCCTTGACCGACGTCAGCCATATACTTTGGTATTCGGGCCGACTGGACAGCGGACTACCCAATAGTTAGGACTGCAGCAATGTGGAATGAAGAACATCCTATTTTACGCCATTGATGTTTAGGACACTGAAGGAACTGAAGAAGTAACCAGATATAAATAGCTTTTATCCTTATTAACAATTGCATTAACATTTCATGACATAAATTATGCTATGCTGCAAAGCAGATTTGCACAGATGCAGTTAGGAGTACTTTAAATTTGAGGTGGAGGAAATCTTATTAGCGACTGCAGTGTATGTTAAATATATTAAAACAAGAAAGCAATTTTCTAAGTTGTAATGTAGCCAGGCTTTTCAATGTAGCAGAGTGAGCAAGTTAATATAATGTTGTGATCTTAGGCTGCTGGGGTAGGATGTGCAAGTGTACTGAATATATTATATGCAGAATTACATAATCTCTCCTGTTTTCTCATTGGTGGATATACTGAGTAATTTCCTTGATTTAAGTTCTAAACACTTAAAAAGCAAATAAATTTGAAGAATTAGATAAAATGATAAAAGGCATTGAAACTGGTGGTTTTCTTGTATTTACCAAATCATTATCTACTTCTTCCATTAGCAAATACTCTTAGTAGGAGAGAAGTCCACAGGTACAAACAATTAACCATGGGAAGTATATACAGTATGTTCTGAGTGAAACTTGCACTGCTTCTTTCATGCATCTGCAAAGACACAAGCTATTTTTTTTCATTATCAACTGCCTTTAATCGAAGACTAGCTGTCTACACGTCAGAGCAAATTAATCAGACTTTTGAACACTACTTGGTACATTTCACTCAACAAGGTGTAAAATTTAAGGTACACTGGCAAGACGTTTAGTGGAAAATAAATGAGGTTTGAAATTGTGGGAAGTGACATGACTCTTAACAGAATCAGGGACAAATTCATAAATAATTAAGGATAATCAGCAACATGTTTATAATATCAGTACAATTAACCAATGGCACTGACAGAATAAGACAACTGTGAATTAATATACATTTGCTGAAAGAAAGGTAGTCTGTAAATCTAAGAATTGTTGTTTATTACTGTAATGAAACAACTTTACTCCAAAAGTCACCAGTTTTAGAAGGGATTAAGAAGGACAGAGAAGAGTCAAAATCAGGGCAGTTGAGAGGTAGTTGCCTCTCCAGCAACTTTAATGCATTTCATACAACACTGAACAGTTTGGTTAAGACAGTCAGTGCAATTTTTCTTAGGGCTAAAACTTAATGTTTACTGAAGGCATTCAAACTGTTTTTCAAATCTGGGAGGTGAATATAGACTAGAAAATGAAAGGCAGCAATCAGGAGCACAGGCTCTAAAGTGCTTTAGTATGGGTAACATTAATTTACGAACAGGTAATGTTTCTATACATAGTCTTTGATTACAGGCAAAGTACAGTTTTGTACCTACCATAAATGTAGATGTCCGATAGATATGCAACTGCAGTCCTGAGATATGGGTTGTCCTGCCTCAGGCAGCCCTTCGGTCGGCCAGATTCCAAAGTCTGGGTCCGGCGTCGGCCGATGTCGCCTCCTCCCTGACATCAGAGCGGCTGGAGTATAAAGGCATCAGCCGACGCCATCTTCTTCAGTCTTTCTTGCCGCGCGGTGCCCGAAGCAGAAGCAGTTCGCAAGTGCCGGTCGGTCAGCTCCTGTGTTTTCAGTTACCGAAGTCATCTAAAAGCTAAGTACCCCGTTGGGGAACATTTTTTCTTGCCTCAGCCGATGTCAGAACAAATTGAGAAAGTTAATAATTGTTTGTCTTGTGGTAAACAAATACCTCATAAGGACTTCCATTCTTACTGCCTCCCTTGCCTGGGCCCAGACCATGACGTCTCGCCCTGTGCTGCCTGTGCTTGCTTTAATAAGCGCACTCTCAGGCGCCGGGCAGAGTTTGCCGAAGACTTTTTTGGCGAATCCTACGCTTACAACATGCTGTCGGAACAACCGACAGCACAAACTACCAAAAAACGAAAGGACCGGGACCGACATCCTCGGCCCGCGTCTTCCACCGATATAACGCCTAAGCCCTCCGCGAGTGCTTCAGTCCCTTCGGAAGTGGTAATTCAACCACTCCAGGCCGACAACACCACGTTAACTCATCCCTCGGTCTCGAAGTCTACACCGGTGCCAGTTGTTGATTTTCCTCCGGAAACCGAAGTTCTGGATCTACCTGACACCATTCCCGTGGACAAAGTTACCCCTGCACGTGGGGCAGCTAGGCCTCCTGTATCCATGTCAATCAAGGCCTTTGCACGTGCTAAGGCCGCCAGCCAGGCCAAGGCTCATCCTAAACCTACTTCTCAGGCCCCTTCTTCTGACAGACAAATCATGTCTCTGGCTGCAGATCTAATCTCTCTTATCAGGGGGTCTCAGCCTCACCCAGACAGAGGTTCTCAGCCGCCTGCAGAAAAAAGGCCTAGAACTGAGCAGGCAGACAACCTCTCCTCAGATGAAGCCTCTGGGGATTCAGAGCATTCAGATACCCAAGAAGAATCCTTCCAGGCCTATGAGGACTCTGATGCTGAGGAATCTATTCCCTCTGCCCTTCTTGAAGGACATCTGCTCCTATCTGGAGGAGTAACGTTCAGTTTTTGAAAGTTTAAATATTCTTGTGTGCTTGTTGCAAGTTAAGTGGGGAGAAGGGATTCTGAAAATCTATTTAGCATCATGTTTGAGAGTTTTCACTGAAGAAGAAAAAGCTCTGAAAATGTGAGACTGGTTCAAACAGAGATGGCAAGAAGTGTGTCTATATTAGCTCCATGAAAGATGTATTCATCAAATACGTCTACAGCAAACATCAGCCACTGAAATTCATTTCAGTGAACCGAGGAATTTTTCCCACGGTTTGCAAACATTTGGCCATCACCTCAACTTTATCCTTTTCCCCAATGTAGTGCAATTTTGGAGTTGGGTATATATAGTTGGGGGGAGCCACCCACTTGGGTGGATTTGATTTAGTCCGTTGTGTGTTCTGGATGGCTGTTGGGTGAGTGTTTGCAAACCCTGGGAAAAATTCAGTGGTTCGCTGAAGTGAATTTCGGTGGCGGGTGTTCGCTGAAGACACATTCGATGAATGCATCTTTCATGGAATTAATATAGATCCCAAGAAGCAACTATGTACGAGTTCAGCCTGCCAACCATTAGCAAAGTACAGTTTTGTACCTACCATAAATGTAGATGTCCGATAGGTATGCATCTGCAGTCATCACATATGGGTTGTCCTGCTTCAGGCAGCCCTTCGGTCGGCCGCATTCCAAAGTCTGGGTCCGGCATCGGCTGATGTCGCCCCTTCCCCGACGTCACAACGCCTGGGGTATAAAAGCGTCAGCCGACGCCATGTTCCTCAGTTTTTCTTGCCCCAGATGCCAGGTGCCCTCTAGGAAGGCTAAATTTGGAAAAATGCAGTAAAAAATCCAAACATTTGCATATATATATATATATATATATATATATATATATATATATATATATAAACAAATACACCATAATAGATCCCCCAGCTAGCTAATAGAGAGGTAAGCAGCCTAGGAGTACCACAGAGGGGAAGGAGGGAGGGTAAACCTGACTGCAGATGCATACCTATCGGACATCTACATTTATGGTAGGTACAAAACTGTACTATGTCCTTCAAGGATGCATCTGCAGTCATCACATATGGGTAGAATACCATAGCCAAACTGGGGGTGGAGGTACTAGGAAAAGGATGGTGTAGCTAAGATACCCTGCAGGACAGCCGAAGCAAAGCCTGATCTGGATCTGGAATATAAAGGTAAATTGTAATGCTTGGCAAATGTATGCACGGAGCTCCATGTGGCAGCTTCTAAAATGTCTTTTGTAGCCACCCCTCTTAAGAAGGCTGTGGAGGTGGCTGTGGCTCTCGTAGAATGAGGTCTAATGTTAGCTGGTACGGTCTTTCCATGAAATGAGTAACAAAAGCGGATGCAATTTCCTATCCATTTTGAAATTGTCTGTTTGGAAATTGCTTTTCCTTGAGTACCAGCAGCAAATGCTACCAGCAGCTGGTCAGTTTTTCTGAAACCTTTAGTTCTGTCCAAGTAGTAGCGCAACTGTCTGTGAATGTCTAGGGTGTGCAGCAGTTTCTCCCCTTTGTTTTGTGGATTTGGGAAGAAGGTAGGCAAGTGAATAGCTTGATTCAATGAAACCCTGGATACCACCTTTGGCATAAAAGTAGGATTAGTTCTTAATGAAACTCTATCCTGATGGAAAATAATAAATGGCTGAACTGCCATCAGGGCCTGCAATTCCGAAACTCTTCTTGCTGAGGTTATTGCCAGAAGGAAAGCAGTCTTCCATGAGAGGTACTGTAGATCTGCAGATGCTGCTGGCTCAAATGGAGGCAGTGTTAGTTTTTCCAACACGTAGTTAAGGTCCCAAGCAGGTAGAGGAGGTTTCCTAGGAGGTTTGATGTTTTTGATTCCCCTTAGAAACTGTCTTAGGAGAGGATGAGAAAAGACAGGAGGATCAGTATTGTACTCCGCTGAAATTGCTGAAGTATGTATCTTAATAGAAGAGTAAGACAGTCCATTGTGGAACATTTCTGCCAAATATTCCAGGATATGTGCCATGCTCATCATTGTTGCATCTAGGCCCTTTGTGGTGTTCCAGATGAGAAATCTTTTCCATTTTGCTGAATATGCCTTCCTTGTGGAAGGGCGGCGAGCTTCCAGAATAATATTCTTTACCGTCTGGGATAGCTTATCCTGAAGAGGAGTCAAGGTATTCTCCAGGCTGTTAGTTGCAATGTTTTCAGGTTGGAATGTAGAGTTTTGTAGCTGTGCTGTGTCAGTAGAAGTGGCCATAGAGGTAGGGGCCATGGCTTCGTACGCGACAAGCTCCTTAGCAGTGGGTACCAGTGCTGTCTTGGCCAGTCTGGAGCCATCAGGATCACTTTTGGCTGCTCTACCCTGATCTTCAGTAACACCTTGGTCATTAATGGAATAGGAGGGAATGCATACACTGTCAGATTTCTCCAGCTGAAAGAGAGAGCGTCCACTTTCCACGCTTGTGGGTGGTATGTCCTTGAGCAGAATTTCTTTAGTTGATGATTGTGGGGGAATGCAAATAGATCTATGTCCGGGCTCCCCCAAAATTGTGTTATCTGTTGGAAAATGTCTGGGTGCAGCATCCATTCGTGTGCATCCATGATATTTCTGCTTAAGCTGTCCGCCAGTATATTGTCCTTCCCTGGCACAAACTGAGCTTGTAGCTGTATATTGAGTTTCAAGGAAAGATCCCATAGATTCATTGCCAGCCTGCACAGAGGGTAAGAATGGGTACCTCCTTGCTTGTTTATGTACCACATAAAGTACAGTTTTGTACCTACCATAAATGTATATGTCCGATAGGAATGCATCTGCAGTCCTTACAAATGGGTTGTCCTGTCGTCAGGCAGCCCTTCGGTCGGCCGGATTCCAAAGTCTGGGTCCGGCTTCGGCTGGTGTCGCACTTCACCCGACGTCATCGCTGCAGTTTTTCGGGTATAAAGGCATCAGCCGACGCCATTTTCCTCAGTGTTTCTTGCCCCAGATGCCAGGTGCCCTCTTGGATGGCTAAATTTGGATAAATGCCAATGTTTCCAAATAGTAGAGAGCAAACACATAAAATAAGCATGTATGTACATATATACAAACAAATACACCATAATAGATCCCCCCCCCAAGCTAGTTGAAGGAAGGCAAATACCCTAGGAGTACCTCAGAGGGGAAGGTGGGTGGGTAATCCTGACTGCAGATGCATTCCTATCGGACATCTACATTTATGGTAGGTACAAAACTGTACTATGTCCTTCAAGGATGCATCTGCAGTCCTTACAAATGGGTAGAATACCATAGCTAAACAAGGGGAGGAGGAAAAGAGTAGAGATTATGGTGTAGCTAGGATCCCTTGCAAAACAGCAGTTGCAAAACCTGCTCGGGATCTAGAGTATAAAGGTAAATTGTAATGCTTGGCAAATGTATGCACGGAGGTCCAAGTAGCAGCCTCTATAATGTCCTTGGTAGCCACTCCTCGTAAGAAAGCTGTGGTAGTGGCTGTAGCCCTTGTGGAGTGAGGCCTGATGTTCTCTGGAGTTTTCTTTCCATGGTAGGAGTAACAAAATCTAATGCAATTTCCAATCCATTTGGAGATTGTCTGTTTTGAAATTGGTTTTCCTTCCTTTCCTGTGGCATATGCTACCAGAAGCTGGTCAGTTTTTCTATTGGACTTGGTCCTGTCCAGGTAGTAGCGTAATTGTCTATGTACATCCAAGGTATGCAAGAGTCTTTCTCCCCTGTTCTGTGGATTTGGGAAGAATGTAGGTAGGTGGATAGCCTGATTTAATGACACTCTGGATACCACCTTAGGCATAAATGTAGGATTTGTTCTCATGGACACTCTATCTTGATGGAAGATCAGGAAGGGTTGCACTGCCATTAATGCCTGTAGTTCAGAGACCCTTCTTGCTGAAGTTATCGCCAGCAGGAAAGCAGTCTTCCAGGATAAGTATTGTAATTCTGCTGTTGCTGCTGGCTCGAAGGGGGGAAGTGTCAATTTTTCTAGCACAAAGTTCAAGTCCCATGCTGGCAATGGTGGTTTCCTGGGAGGTTTTACATTTTTAATTCCTCTCAGAAACTGTCTGAGCAGAGGATGAGAGAAGACAGGAGGATCCAAGCTGTATTCTGCTGAAATAGCTGATGCATGTATCTTGATGGAAGAATAGGACAGGCCTGTGTGGAAGAGCTCTGCCAAGTACTCCAGGATGTTGGCTATGTTTACCAGTGTCACATCTTCTCCCTTTGCAGTACTCCAAATGAGATATCTTTTCCATTTTGCTGCATAATTCTTTCTTGTTGAAGATCTGCGAGCCTCCAGGATTATGTCTTTAACCCTTTGGGATAAATTTGGGTTAATTGCTGTTATGTAATGTTCCAGGCAATTAGCTGCAGAGTTTTCAGGTTTGGATGCAGGATGTTGTAGTTGTTCTGTGTCAGCAGTAATGGGATCAGGGGTAGTGTCCATATTTGTTCCCGAGACATGCTCCTCAGCAATGGGTACCAATGTTGTCTTGGCCAGTCTGGAGCTATCAGAATGATCCTTGGACGGTCCTCTTTGATCTTCAGAAGCACCTTGTGCATCAAAGGAAGTGGTGAGAATGCGTATGCTGTCAGGTTTTTCCAACTGAAAGATAGGGAGTCCACCTTCCAAGCAAGTGGGTGGTACGTCCTTGTGCAGAATTTCTTTACCTGGTGATTGAGTGGGGATGCAAACAAGTCTATTTGTGGTAATCCCCATTCTCTTGTGATGGCTTTGAAGATGTCCGGATGTAGCATCCATTCGTGGGCATCTGTGGTAGTTCTGCTTAATATGTCTGCTAGAATGTTTTCTTTTGCCGGTACAAAAATTGCTTGTAACTGAATGTTGTAGCTCAGGGCCACATCCCATAGGTCCAGTGCCAGCCGGCATAGAGGATATGAATGTGTTCCTCCCTGTTTGTTGATGTACCACATAACTGTGGTGTTGTCTGTCCTTATCATCAACTGACCTTCTTGGAGAAATGGTCTGAATGACTGGATTGCCAATTTTACTGCCAGCATTTCCTTTAGATTTATGTGTAGGCGCAGCTGGTCTTGAGTCCATAAGCCTTGTATGCACTTGCCCAGCATGTGTGCCCCCCAACCGAGGTCTGAGGCATCTGTCGTGATGGTTTGGCTTGGTTGACTGTTGCAGAAGGGCAATCCTGTATTTGATTGACAGGCCTGAGCCCACCATAGGAACTCTTGCTTCAGGCATGGGATTATTGGGATTTTGGTTTCCAGGCTGTGCTTGTGTTGGGACCACAAATTCTTTAGGTACCACTGTAGCTTTCTCATATGCAGTCTGGCATGAGGGACCAGAATTATGCAGGATGCCATGAAGCCTAGAGCTTGCAGCACTTTCCTTGCAGTTAGATGGTTCTGTTTTGTTAATGCCAAGAAGTAGAGAGGTAGTTGCTCTTGCTTTTCTGCGGTTAGGAATGCCATTTGTTTTGATGTGTCCAGCTCTGCACCCAGAAAAGTTATTCTTTGGGATGGAATCAGCCTTGACTTTTTTATATTGACTGTGTATCCCAAGGCTTGCAGCAGGTAAATGACTCTTTGTAAGTCTTCTGTTAACTTGCTTTTGTTGTCCGCTTGTATCAGGCAGTCGTCCAGGTAGGGATAAATTTGGATCCCCTGAAGTCTGCAATGAGCAATTACTGATGCCAGGCATTTCGTGAACACTCTGGGCGCAGTAGATAAGCCAAAGGGCAATGCTGAAAATTGATAATGCTCTGATCCTGCAAGAAATCTGAGGTATCTTCTGCAAATTGGTCGTATGGGGATGTGCAGGTATGCCTCCTTGAGATCTAGAGTTACCAGCCAAGACTCCTTGCCCAGCATGGGAAGAAGCTGCTGTAGGGTCAGCATTTTGAATTTTGGAACAATGAGGAATGTGTTTAAAGCGGACAGGTCTAGAATGGGTCTCCATTTGTTTTCTTTTCTTGGTACCAGGAAGAGTCTGGAGTAAAATCCCTTGCCTTGCTCCATAGATGGTACCTTTTCCACAGCTCTCATTCTTAATAGCTGAGATATTTGCTTTAGAGCTTCTGCCCTTTGAGTAGGTGGTAGGTTTGGCATTCCTCTCTTCCCTGGTAGAGTATGGAAATGGAACCTGTAACCTTGGTCTATAGTTTGCAAAATCCATTTTTCCCTTGTGATGCAATGCCAGTTCTTTGAAAATAAGGTTAGCTTTCCGCCTAAGGGTGCTTCTAGTTGTTCCCTGGTAGGCGGTGCCACTGTCAAGTCACTGTGATTGAGTAGTTGTAGTGGTGGTGGCTGTGTCCGTGCCTCGCTGGTTGTTACCTTGCCACTGGCGTCCCCTGTAGGCACCCCTGGATTGGTTTCTGCCTCTAGAACGCCTATTCCTGCCTCTTTGTGTCTTTGAGGAGTCCGGAAAGGACCAATTTTTGGAGGGCCAGTTCCTGCTAAACCTTGGAGGTTGAACCTGTAAGAAATCTTTCACCGTTTGTACAGATTTCGCCTTCTCTTCCATCTTTTTTAGCACCTGCTGAGCAGGGGAACCAAATAAATTGACCTTGTCCATGGGTGCATCCAAAAGCTTTGATTTGACATGGTCTGGTAATGCCTGTTCTTTCAACCATGCATGTCTCCTGATAACTGTGCCAGTCATGGCTGATCTAAAGGAAGCCTCCAGCGCATCATAGCCACATTTTAAAGAATGGTTACTAACTTGCTGTATGTTATGTACCATTTCCTGAACATATTTTTATCTAAAGATTCTTCAGAGGACAGCTTTTTAGTTAACTGGTCAAGCATAAACTCTTGATATTGAATCATATGAAATTGGCAGTTCAAAGCCCTAGCTGACAAGGTAGCAGAAGTGTAAACTTTTTACCCCATCTCTAAGGACCTGGATTCCCTTTCAGAGGGAGGGGTTCTTAGTAGAAGTAGCTGCTACAGCTTTAGGGCCCTGGGAGATAGTCTCAGGATCTGCAAAAGGAGCCTTGTATAAATGGTGATGAGTGTCCGGGACCCTGTAGAACCTATCGGGCTTAGCAGGAGCCGGAGGTAATGAATCAGGAGCAGTGCAAGCATCATTAAATGCATCATCTACAACAGAGAGAACTGGAGGTATAGCTAAAGGCCTATGTTGTGGCAAATGAAGAAAGGTTCTAAGCCTTTTTCTGGAGTCTGAGAAATCTTGGCCCTGCCACTGAAATTGTTCCCTCATAGCATGCAAGGTTTCCCCAAAGGAAAATTCCTCAGGTGGAGAGGCTGAAGGAATGGACTCCTCAGCATCAGAGTCTTCGTAAGGAGAATAAGAAGCCTCAGGAGGGTCTGTATGTTCTGAGTCATCAGAGGAATCATCAGTGGATACTGGTTCAGGGGGTTCGCTCTAGGCCTCTTTTCTGGAGGTGGGAGAGAGGACCTGTCTGGATGAGGCTGGGATCCACGAATTAAAGAAATTAGATCTTCAGCCAAAGAAAGTATATGAGAGCTAGTGCTGGGCCTGTGTGAGGGGGGTTTGGCAGGCACAGTTTTTGAAGCTTTGGCTGCTTTAGCCCTGGCAAAGGCCTTAATAGACATGGCGGCAGGAGGCCTAGCAGCTCCACATGCAGGGGTTGAAATATCCAGGGGAATAGTGTCTGATAATTCCTGAGAAACCGCAACAGAAGGTTGGATTTCAGAAGCCGATTCTACCAGGTTAGAGGAGGCCTCGGTAGAAGGCAAGGTTTCGGCTGAAGAAAGAACCGCTTGCTCGGTTTCGGCCGAAACCGAGACACTCATGCTTTGCTTAACGCGTTTCGCGAAACCGGACCGCGAGTGTCGGTCCTTTTCTTTACGTCCCTTGGAAATTTGCGTTGTCGGAGGATCCGACGGCATAATATAGGCAAAATCAGAGCCGAAAATCTGTTCAGCAAACTCCGACCGACATCTAAGCGTCCGTCGGTTAAAAGAAGCACAGGCTAGACAAGCTGCTACGTCGTGGTCTGGGCCTAAACAATGTATACAGTAGGAGTGGAAATCTTTATGAGGTATTTGTTTCCCACAAGATAAACAGTTATTCACTTTCTCTGACATCGGCTGAGGCAAGAAAGAGTCCCCAACGGGGTACTTAGCTTTTTAGAAGTCTTCGAAGTAGTATTCGGTAGTAGTAATCTCTGGATCTGACTGACCGGCACTTGCGAACAGCTTCTGCTTCGGGCGCCACGCGTCAAGAAAGACTGAGGAAAATGGCATCGGCTGATGCCTTTATACCCGAAAAACTGCAGCAATGATGTCGGGTGAAGTGCGACACCAGCCGAAGCCGGACCCAGACTTTGGAATCCGGCCGACCGAAGGGCTGCCTGACGACAGGACAACCCATTTGTAAGGACTGCAGATGCATCCTTGAAGGACATCTGTGGTGTTGTCTGTCCTTATTAGTAGATGGCCTTGATGCAGAAAGAGTTTGAAGGCCTCTATTGCATGTATCACTGCTAGCATTTCTTTTTGATTTATGTGCATTTGCAGCTCCTTTAGTGACCACTGTCCTTGGATACCTCTGCCCTCCGTGTGTGCTCCCCAACCTAGGTCTGAAGCGTCTGTTGTAATAGTTTGGGAGGTTTTTGGCTTTGTGAAGGGCAGCCCTCTGTTGGACTGGCTGGCCTGAGCCGACCACAGAAATTCCTTGTGAAGGCATGGGATGAGTGGGATTAAAGTTTCCAAACTGTGACTGTGCTGAGTCCATAAACTCCTTAGGTACCACTGTAGCTTTCTCATATGTAGCCTTGCTTGTGGAATCAAAAGAATACAGGATGCCATGTAACCCAGGGCCTGCAGGATTTTTCTTGCAGTCAGCTGAGTTTGTCTTGTCAGATTCTTGAAGTAATCCGGTAGTTGACTTTGTTTTTCTTCTGTGAGATAAACCATTTGGGTGGTTGTATCTAGATCCGCACCCAGAAAGGTTATTCTTTGGGATGGAACAAGTCTTGATTTGTGCATGTTGACTGTATATCCCAAAGCCTGTAGAAGATTGATGGCATAATTTAAGTCCTTTATCAGAGTTTGTTGGTTGTCCGCTTGTATAAGGCAGTCGTCCAGATATGGGTAGATTTGAATCCCCTGGAGTCTGCAGTGTGCTATTACTGATGCCAGGCATTTTGTGAATACTCTGGGCGCAGTAGATAAGCCAAAGGGCAATGCTGAGAATTGATAATGCTCTGACCCTGCAAGAAATCTGAGGTATCTTCTGCAACTTTGTCTGATAGGGACATGCAGGTATGCCTCCTTGAGGTCTAGAGTAACCAGCCAAGATCTCTTGCCCAGCATGGGAAGGAGTTGCTGTAGAGTCAGCATTTTGAATTTTGGCACAATGAGATAAGTATTCAGTACGGACAAGTCGAGAATAGGTCTCCATTGATGCTCTTTTCTTGGAACAAGGAATAGCCTGGAGTAAAATCCTTGGCCTTGTTCTGAAATAGGAACTCTTTCTATGGCTTTCATTTGAAGTAAGTTTGAGATTTGTTTCAAAGCCTCTGTCCTTTGTTTTGGTGGCAGACCTGGTATGCCTTTTCTTTTTGGCAATGTGTGGAAATGGAACCTGTATCCGTTGTCTATTATTTGGAGTGTCCATTTGTCTCTTGTAATGTTGTGCCAATTTCTTGAGAATAAAGAAGGCTTTCCGCCCAAAGGTGCTTCTAATTGAGCCCTGGTTGGCGGAGTCAAAGCAGAGTCATTGAGTTCGTCCTTGTGCAGCAGTTGCAGATCCTGAACTGCCTGTCTGGATTGGAGGTTGCCATTGATGGCCTCTGTAGGAGCCCCTAGCTTGGCCTCTACCTCTGGCACGCCTGTTTCTGCCCCTTTGAAATCTTTGTGTGTCCGGAAAGGACCAATTCTTGGAAGGCCAGTTTCTGCTGAATCTAGGAGGTTGGACTTGAAGAAAATCTTTAACTGTTTGTACAGATTTTGCCTTTTCCTCAAATTTCTTTAGGACGTCTTGAGCAGTGGAACCAAATAACTTTTGCTTTTCTAGTGGAGAATCCAAAAGCTTAGCTTTAACATGTTCTGGCAGAGATTGTTCCTTCAGCCAAGCATGCCTGCGTATGACAACACCTGTCATTGCTGACCTACATGAAGCTTCCAATGCATCATAACAACACTGCAAGAAATGGTTGCTAACCTGCTGGGAATTATGTACCAGATCCTGAAGGGATTTACGGTCAAGGGGTTCAGAAGAAGACAATTTCTTATGCATTTCTTCTAACAAATACTCTTGATACTGTATCATGTGAAATTGACAATTTAATGCCCTCATAGCAAGAGTGGCAGAAGTATACACTTTTTTACCCCATCTCTCTAATGCCCTGGACTCCTTTGCAGAGGGGAGTGGGTTCTTAGTAGTAACAGCTGCAACCCCTTTAGGGCCCTGTGAAATAGTTTCAGGGTCAGCAGAGTGGGCCTTATAAAGAAAATGATGTGTGTCCGGGACCCTGTAATATCTATCAGGCTTAACAGGGGCCGGAGGCAGAGTGTCAGGGGTCATACTAGAGTCAGAATATACATCATCAATCACATTTAAAACAGGAGGAATAGCCAAAGGTCTATGCTGAGGTAAATGAAGAAAAGTTCTTAGTCTTTTCCTGGAATCAGAATATTCCTGGCCCTGCCATTTGAAATGCTCTCTCATATTGTGAAGGGTCTCCCCAAAGGAAAGCTCTTCAGGAGGGGAGGCTGACGGAATAGATTCCTCTGCATCCGAATCCTCGTAGGCCGAGTAAGCCTCCTCCTGGTAGTCTGAGTGATCTGAGCCAACAGAGGCCTCCTCTGAGGAAAGGGGATCAGGGGGATCCATCCTGGGCCTTTTGTCTAGAGGGGGTTGGGAGCCCCTGTCCGGATGAGGCTGAGAGCCCCTAATTAAGGAGATCAGGTCCTCTGCTAAAGTTAAAATCTGTGAACTAGAAGGTCCCTGAGGAATAACTCAGGGAGGCATGGTTTTAGTGTGTTTTGCAGCTTTAGCCCTGGTGAAGGCCTTAATAGACATGGATGCAGGAGGCCTGGCTGCACCACGTGCTGGTGTAGATTTATCTAACGGTATGGTGTCGGAAGATTCCAATACACCAGTTTCGGAAGGCAATTCTGTAACCGACTCAGTAGGAGCCTCCGGGACCGAGGCTGTCGGTTGTATTATTTCAGGGTTCGGAAGTTCCAAGGACTTGGTATCAGCCGAGACCGAGACACTCGCGGTAGGCCTAGCGGTTTCAGCCCAAACCGGGCGTGTGTCGGTCCTTGTCTTTCCGTTTCTTAATTAAATGCGATGTCGGGTTTCCGGCGGCATTTTGTAAGCAAAACTATCCCCAAAAACTCTTCTGCGAACTCCGACCGGCGTCTAAGAGTCGTCGGTTGAAGAAGCAGGCAGAGCGGCCGAGACGCCGTGGTCTGGGCCTAAGCAAGGAAGACAATAAGAGTGGAAATCCTTATGAGGTATTTGTTTCCCACAAGGTAAACAATTATTAACTTTTTCTGACATCGGCTGAGGCAAGAAAGAGTCCCCAACGGGTACTTAACTTTGAAGTCTTCGGATAGCGAAATTACAGGAGCTGGCCGACCGGCACTTGCGAACTGCTTCTGCTTCGGGCACCACGCGGCAAGAAAGACTGAGGAACATGGCGTCGGCTGACGCTTTTATACCCCAGGCGTTGTGACGTCGGGGAAGGGGCGACATCAGCCGACGCCGGACCCAGACTTTGGAATCCGGCCGACCGAAGGGCTGCCTGAGGCAGGACAACCCATATGTGATGACTGCAGATGCATCCTTGAAGGACATCTGCATGAAAGCTAAAATATGGAAATATAAAATCAAAACAAAGATCAAGGAATTTAGTTTGCAATAGTAAGGCTGTATCAAGGGGACCTAGAAGGGAAAATGTAACAAGAGAAGATACAGTTACAAAGAAAATTATAAGAATATTTGGTGTGCATGATGTGAATTCAGTAGTAGGAACTCAGATGGAATTTACATATTATTCTTTAAAGCACAATAACCGAGCTAGGCTGAATATAAATTATATTTCTCAAGAGAATGAGAATTTAATTGAAAGCTTTGTCACACATCCAAAAACTATTTCAAATCATGCATCATTAAAAAGAAAGCTAAAGATGCAGGGTAATGAAATAATGAAATAAAACTGAGACACTGGTACGTTCCAACTTACCTGCTAAAAAGAAAGGAATTTAATAAATGGGTAGAGGAAACGCCTCAAGAGTTATTAGAGAAGACAGATTTTTTTTTTCAGATGGGACAGCTAGCGAATGGGCTAAAATGAAAACAGAGTAGAAATAAAAGAGAAAAAGATGTGGGAAAGCAACAACTGGAATTATTTAGAGGAGATGACAAAAGTTAAATGTATTGCAGAATTAAGGGAATCTTACAGGACAGGAAGAGGAATAACTGCAGATTAATCAACAAGCAAGGGGAAACCATGTCGTAACTACCTTTACAGACTAGCCATGTTAGCTTGAGATATAGCTTCACTGCATAATCTCACTCTACATGCATTCTACAGTCCATCAGAGCAAAACTATGAAGCAGACAACCTGACAAGGACCAGGGCAGACCCTTATGAATGGAAACTAGATCAGGGGATCTTCCAACGTTTGATACATCTGTGGGAGTTCCTCAAGTAGACCTGTAGAACTTTTTGTCTCCTCTTTGAACAATCAACGGACAAGATTCTGTTCCAAGACTCTATGCAAGATGGCCTGGAAGATGGATGCCTTTTTTCTTTGGACAGAAATGTTCCTGTATATTTTCTATCCTTTCTACTAATATCAAAGATATTTCTGAAGATTCAGAAGGCATCTCCCAAAATCATTGTTGTGACCCTCTTCTGACCTAGACAACTGTGGTTCTCCATTCTTTTGGAAATAGCCAGAAGCAATTACCCCAATGTTCCTCACAGACTGAATATGCTCGTACAAGAATGGGGTGTTTTCTTTGACACACTGACATCAACCATTTTCAACTGACTGCCTGGATGATAAAGATCTTAATTCCTTTTAGGTACATATTAACTGAGAAAGTGCAACAGGTACTAACGGAGGCAAGAAAGCCTGCTACTAGAAAGTCATATATTATCAAATGGAAAAGTTTTTTTTTAAGTTGGTGCCTATGACATAACCAGCACCTAATCAGAGGTACTTGTTCTCTGGTTTTTACAATATTTGTGTGACTTACTATCCTGTGGCCCTGCTTATTCCACTATCAAGGTTCATTTAAAGGTCATTTCAGCATGTCTGCCCATAGATCCTCCTCTTTCAAGCAGTCTCATGGCAAAATGTTCTAGAAAGGAGTTTTGCATAAGAGGCTGTCAAGTAAACCGATGGCCCCTCCTTGGGGTCTTAATTTTGTGTTACTGAAGCTAACACCTGCTCCATTTGAATCAGCTAATCTGGCTGACTTGAAGTTCTTAACACAGAAAACAGTTTTATTGATTGCTCTGACCTCTGCGACAAGAGTATCAGAGTTGCAAGCTCTTATGGTAAGTCAACCCTAACTCATTTTCCATAGGAGCAGGGTTTCTTTAATGCCTAAAGTGGTATCCAAGCTCACTTTAAGCCAAATTATCCACCTCCCTGTTTCCTTTATTGGATCGAAAAATGAGGGAGAAAGGCTGCTCCATACGTTGAATATCCACAGACAACTCCGGTACTATCTTGACAGAACTAGAGCTCTCAGACCTTCATATCAATTGTTTATTTCTTGAGAAGGTAAGATGAAAGGACAACCTCTGTCAAAACAGACCATTTCCAAATGGTTGTCTAAGGCTATTACCCTTTGTTATACTCACCATAACAAATCTATTCCAGGCAGGGTCAAGGCCCTCTCTATCAAGGCCTTGGCTTCATCTATGGCTTTTTGGAAAGGGCTGGGTTCTAGAGGTATTCTAGAAGGTCCTACTTTGTCTTCTGTGCATACTTTTACAAAGTAATACAAGCTTGATTCCTTCTCTAGGTTCAGATCAATCTTTGCTAGGAGACCATTCCCCAGTGATTCCTGGACTCTTCTTCTACCTCCCAAATGTAGTTAGCTAGGGTAATCTAACCATACAGCCAAGGCTAGCAGTGATCAATATGATGAACATAGTACAGTTTTGTAAGTTGAATGTACCATAAAAGTAGATGTTTGAAAGATCACTGCTGTAGTAGCTACTCCCTCCTTCCCCATTGATTTTTGTGTGTGTGTGTTTTTAATGCCAGGGTATGGATATTCATGTTTTGATGTTTCTACCATAGTCCTTTCAGGGTCAGCCTCTCTCTTTCTGCTGGCAGAAAACCTCTGAAGGGCTTTGCGCCCAAACCTGTGGAATAATAATTTCAAATTATATTTCATATTGTCAGGGATATTTAGAGAAGTTTGGCAAGGTGGTGCTGTAAGCTTCCACTCAATAAGCTGAGGCAGAGTTACAACTAAAGAATGTAAACATGACTGAATAGTAGTAACAAAAGTAATAATACTACAAGAAGAACTGGGTAAAGTGTCAGCCAGGCAGGGATTCACTCCTGTCAACTAATGAGGAGGATGAGCAATAAGAAAAGTTTCCTGCTTTTTTTTTGTCAATACTAATGTTAGTTTAACAGAAAAAATATAGAATTATGGAAACTGGAAAGTGCTTATGGCATTTAGGTGACAGCAGCATTATCAATCAGTATAAATGGTATGAAATACACTAAAAATAAAAGTTTGTCATAAAAAGCAGAAATTATCTCTGTACAGAATGTGCAAGTTAGTGATAATGAAATCATTAAATGGGAAACGAAAAAATAGACTAAACAGCTGCTAATAGCATCCAAATTCATCCCACTCTGCAAGTGTAATGATAGCGATACAAAACACAGGGAGAGATGCTTTATTAATGTTTACAAGCTGATGAAAGGGAACATTTTCTTAACAAAAACTTACTTATAGGGAAAGCCAATAATTACCAGGTTGATTTACATGCCTTTCAAGTATAAACTTTTTTTTGGAAGATTTAACTAAGGGGTTTCAATCTTTTCAAGCTGCCCTGTTAACTATAATGGGGAATAGGAATTACATACCACAAGACACAGCAGTATCTTCTGGAATGGGATATTTTCCAATGGATGCAACACTGTTAAAAACTGGATGCATAACTAAGATCTTAATTATATATGGACATTAAGGAATATGAGACAGAATACAACTTATAGTTGAAGTGTAAACTTACTCTAATTGTAAAAAAAAAGTTTATTAAAATATCTATGCATTTCTCCAGCCTAGGAAATCTCATGATTGTGAATTACATAATTAAACAAACAAAAAAAAATGTGAGGCACCTTACTTCAGAAAGCAGTACTGAGTCTGTTCCTTATACCTTTTTCTTGGAGTCTTTGAAACTTATTTTGTAGAAAGAGAATGGAAAATGGAGCAAAGTATACAGTGGACATAAGATGGCTCAGCTGATCAGGACAGACAATTAGAAGCAATATTTTCATGACAAAGGTAGCATACAAAAATAGGTTAATCAGTAAAAAGATTTAATATCACAAAACTTATGAAACTAAATTATCAAAGAATAGTATATGTCGACCTTGGAAAAGTAGAACATGTCCTGTCAAATTTTTATTTATTTATTTTTATTTATTTCATGTGTTTACCAGGTAATGTCCAACCGGGCACAAGGTCCATTTTCAGTGGAAGCCTGGGGAGAAAATCTCCAATACATACATATACATAGTTACTTATATATAATTAACAGTACTGAACAATTAAGATGCACATATACATATTTTATTAACATATGAACAAAGGAAAAAAATCAGTATAGTAATAACTAAATAGCTACAGTTCACAAATTTAAGTTAAATGGTACAGTATGAGATGAATATTAACAGCATGTCTATTGGTGAGTACAGTGTAATACAATCTGTCAGGAAGAGCAATGTAGTTGTAAGACAAAGCAGAATTTGTGTTTCCAATGCTAACTGAGATAGAGGTTGAACCTAGTTAGCAAAGCCAGAAAATCATTATAGCTGTGAGAACGAGCTGGATTAGGGTGTTGGAAAGGGTGATGAGAGGGTGATGAAAGGGGAGGTAAGTGGCCTAGCCAGGAGTGTGGTAGGAGCAGAGCCAGTTTTTAGATAGAAGTTCCTTGAGGAGGTGTTTGAATTCATGAATGCTAGGGTTTTAGCTATTGGTTGAGGGAGGGTGTTCCAAGTTTGGCAATTTTATTGGAGTAGAGGGCAGTGCCTTGTGTGTTGTGGGGTTGGGTAATCTTTAGCAGTAGCTTATCTGAGGATCTTCGTAATCTATGATTGTTGCTGGTTTGGATTAGACTGGCGAGTGCTGGGCAGTCGTTTGGTTTGTGTATTATTTTGAGGGCTATGGACAATTGGTTTAGTGTTAGAAGGGGTTTGGTAGTTGTATCCATTTCAGATGTGTGAGTACTGAGCAGTGGGAGGGTTCTGTAGGGGTGGCCAGTAGCAAATTTGGCAATTTTGTTGTAGCATGATTCAAGATTATTTAGGTCTGATTAACAAATGTTTGTAAATACTTGGAAGCCATAGAGGAGGGTGGAGAGTAGTTGTGTGCGGGCAGTGGCTAGTCTGGCATTACCTGTAAGGTAAGGTTTAATTCGATATAGGGTGCCTAGTTTAGAGTGGACTTTTTTGATGGTGAGGGAGATGTGGGTATCGAACCTTAGGTTTTCATCAATTGTGACACCTAGATGTTTGGTTTGGTTAGTGGGTTCTATTTTGGTTCTGTTTGTGGAGAGGATTGAAAGAGGGGTCAGACATGTTTTGGGTTTATATAATTGAAAACAACTAACTTGGTTTTGTTAGGGTTTAGTATGAGCTGATGGTTAGCGAAGTAGTTTTCTATGTTCTGTAAGGATATTTGCAGAGTAGATTGTAGATTCTGGGGTGTGGGGACTGAGCAGATCAGTGTACAGTCATCGGCGTATTGGACTATAGAGGAGAGCTGGGTTGCAGAGCTGAGATCATTGGTTAAAATGTACAGTTTTGTACCTACCATAAATGTAGATGTTCGAGTGCTCATACAGCTTGCAGTCATTACAGATGGGTTATCCTGCCATCAGGCGGGTCCTCGGTGGGCCGAATTCCAAAGTCTAGGTCCGGCGTCGGTTGTCGTCACTTCTTCCCTGACGTCAGTGCAGCAGGGGTATAAAAGAGGCAGCCGACGCCATTTTCTTCAGTTTTTCTTGCCCCAGATGTCAGGTGCCCCCAGAAGGAAGGCAAATCATAATATTATGCAAACATGCAGTATAGATAAATCAAAAAACAGTAGTTGCAAGCAAATACACCATAAAAGAATACCCCAAATAGGTTGTATGATAAAGGTGTTTGTCATAAGGCCTGTCCTAAGAGGGGATGGGGTAACCTGGACTGCAGCTGTATGAGCACTCGAACATCTACATTTATGGTAGGTACAAAACTGTACTATGTTCATCGTGCATACAGCTACAGTCATTACAGATGGGTAGAATCCCAAAGCTAAGTAAGGGTGGTAGGCACTAAGTGGAACTAGGAGGAGCAAGGATGCCCTGCAGGACTGCTGTGGCAAAACCTGCTCTAGATTTTGAGTATATGGAAGGTGGTAGTGTTTGGAGAAGGTGTGCACTGAACTCCAAGTAGCTGCTTCCAAAATGTCCTTGGTAGGGACCCCCCTGAGGAAAGCTGCAGAGGTAGCTGTGGCCCTGGTGGAGTAGGATCTGATGTATGCAGGCAGAGATTTTCCATGAAATGAATAACAAAAGCATATGCAGTGGGCTATCCATTTTGAAATTGTCTGTTTGGAAATAGCCTTTCCTTGAGCACCTGTAGCATAGGACACAAAGAACTGCTCAGATTTCCTGAATGGCTTTTTTCTGTCCAAGTAATAACGAAGTTGCCTGTGAATGTCCAAGGAATGTAGTAGTCTCTCCCCTTTGTTCTGTGGATTTGGATAAAAGGTAGGTAAGTGGATAGTCTGATTCAAAGCTACACTGGATACTACCTTTGGCATGAAGGGAGGGCTGGTTCATAAGGAAACTCTGTCCTGATGGAAAATGATGAATGGTTGCACAGCCATGAGGGCCTGTAGTTCTGAAACCCTGCGTGCTGAGGTGATAGCCAGAAGGAAGGCTGTTTTCCATGACAAGTATTGTAGCTCTGTTGAAGAAGCCGGCCCAAAGGGAGGCAGGGTCAGCTTTTCCAATACAAAGTTGAGGTCCCAAGCTGGAACTGTTGGTTTCCTTGGGGGGTTTATATTTTTTGCCCCTCTGAGAAACCGCCTTAATAGAGGATGTGAGAATAAAGGAGGGTCTGTGTTGTATTGTGCAGAAATGGCTGAAGCGTGGATCTTGATGGAGGAGAAGGAAAGGCCACTGTTTAACATTTCAGCTAGGTACTGTAAAATTTGAGGTATATTTATTACCCAAGGATTCTGGCCCTTTTCTTGATTCCAGGAGCAAAATCGTTTCCATTTGGCAGAGTAGGCTTTTCTAGTAGAAGGTCTTCTGGCCTCCAAGATGACATCCTGCACCTCCTTGGAGAGGAGAGTCTGTTGGGAAATTAAGGTATTCTCCATGCAGCTAGATTTAGGGTTTTGAGCTGGCTGTTAAGGGTTTTGTAGTTGTGCTGGTACAACAGAAGAGGGACTTAGAGGTAGAATCCATGGTGGGGAGTGTGACAGGCTCTTTAGGAGCGGATACCAGTGTTGTCGTGGCCAGTCTGGAGCAATGAGAATCATTTGTGGCCTCTCTGCTCTGGCTTTTAATAGAACTTTGGTCAGTAGAGGAAGAGGAGGGAAGGCATAGACTGTCAATGTTGTCCAATTGAAAGAGTGCGTCCACTTTCCAGGCCTGTGGATGATAGGTCCTTGAGCAAAATTTTTCCAACTGGTAATTTCTGTGGGTAGCAAATAGATCTATGTCTGGCTGTCCCCATGCCTGAGTTATCTTTGAGAAAACTTGAGTATGCAACTTCCATTCGTGTGGATCTGTCATATTTCTGCTTAGGTTGTCTGCCAGTGTGTTTTCCTTCCCTGGCAGGAATTGTGCCTGTAGTTGAATTTGCAATTCCAGTACTGTGTTCCATAGGGTCATGGCTTGCCTGCACAGGGGGTATGAATGAGTTCCCCCCTGTTTATTTATGTACCACATGACTGTGGTGTTGTCTGTCCTTATCAATAGCTGGCCTGGATGCAGTAGGTCTTTGAAGGTCATAAGAGAATTTTGCAAGGCTAGCATCTCCTTTTGGTTGATGTGTAGGTGCTTCTCTTTTTGGGACCATTTTCCCTGAATGCATTGATCTGCCATATGTGCTCCCCAGACGTAGTCTGAGTCGTCCGTTGTGATGATTTGAGTTGCTTGAGGTACACAGAAAGGGAGACCTATGTTTCTTTGGCATGCTTGAGCCCACCACAAAAATTCTTTTTGAAGGCATGAAATGAGTGGTATAATTGTTTCCAAGCTGTGGCTGTGTTGAGACCATAAATTTTTTAGGTACCATTGTAGTTTCCTCATATGCAGCTTTGCACATGGGATTAGTAGGATGCAAGATGCCATGAATCCCAGAGCCTGCAGGACTCTCCTTGCAGTTAGTCTGGTGAGAGTTGCCATTTTGCTGAAGTATTGAGACAGTTGCCCTTGTTTGTCTGGCGTGAGGTAGGCCATCTGGGTGGTTGTATTTAAGCTGGCACCCAGGAAAATTATCTGTTGAGAAGGTATTAGTTTTGATTTCTTTTTGTTCACTGTGTATCCCAGGAAATTTAACAATTTTATTACAAACGCCAGATGCTGCAATAGAATGTCCTTGCTGTCCGCTTGGATCAGGCAGTCCAGATATGGGTAGATTTGTATTCCTTGTAGTCTGCAGAAGGCAATTACTGATGCCAGGCATTTCATAAACACTCTGGGCGCAGTAGATAAGCCAAAGGGCAATGCAGAGAATTGGTAATGGGTTGAACCTGCAAGAAATCTGAGGTATCTTCTGCAATCTTGTCTGATAGGGACATGCAGGTATGCCTCCTTGAGGTCCAATGTTACCAGCCAAGACTCCTTGCCCAGCATGGGAAGAAGCTGCTGTAATGTGAGCATCTTGAATTTTGGCACCTGTAGATATGTATTTAGGATGGATAGGTCTAAGATAGGTCTCCAATCTTTGTCTTTCCTTGGTACCAGGAATAGTCTGGAATAAAAACCTTGACCTTGTTCTTTTGCAGGTACCTCTTGAATCGCTTTCATTTCCATGAGAACGGAAATTTGTCTTTGTGCATCTGCCCTTTGATTTTGTGGCAGGTTTGGCATGCCTCTCATTTTTGGAAGGGTGTGAAAGTGGAACCTGTAGCCTCTGTCTATAATGTCCAGAATTCATTTGTCCTTTGTAACAATATGCCAGTTTTTTGAAAATAATGCCAGTTTTCCGCCCAAAGGTGCGGCCATTAAAGCTTTGCTTGGCAGGCATAGGGGGAAGTCATTGTGTCTGTTTTCTAAATGACTGTGATCTATCTTCTCCACCTCTTGGGGTTGGTGCTTGCCACTGTCTTGCTCTGTAAGATCCTTGAGGTTGTCCTCTACCCCTTGGGCATCTGTATCTGCCCCTTTGAGGTCTGTCCGTGGCTGGAAAGGACCAATTTTTTGAAGGCCAGTTTCTGCTGAAGCGTGGAGGTTGTACCTGCAGGAAATCTTTCACTGTTTGCATAGATTTCTCTTTTTCCTCTATTTCCTTTAGTACCTCCTCAGCTTTAACACCAAACAATACATCTTTTTGAAGTGGTGCATCTAATAACTTTGCTTTGACATGATCTGGTAAGGTTTGCTCTTTGAGCCAAGCATGTCTAGGTATAACAGACCCTGTGACAGCAGCTCTACATGAGGCCTCTAAAGCATCAAAACAGCACTGCAAGGTATGTTTACCCACTTGCTCTGCACCATGCAACACATCCTGCAACTCTTTCAAATCTGGTTGTTCTGTTTGTGTCATTTTGCTTTTCAATTGAGATAACAAAAACTGTTGGTACTTTAACATATGGAATTGACAGTTTAATGCCCTCATGGTTAAAGTGACAGATGTATACACTTTTTCCCTCACCTTTCTAATGCTCTGGAATCTCTCTCTGAAGGTAAAGGGTTTTTAGCAGTAGAGGCCCTTATTCCCTTGGGACCCTGTGAAATAGTTTCTGGGTCAGCAGTATGGCTTTTATAAAGGAACTGGTGAGAATCAGGAACCTGGTAATACCTGTCTGGTTTAACAGGGGCTGGAGGTAAAGAATCTGGATTAAGGCTGGCTTCTGCGTACACATCATCCAAAATATCTAAAACAGGAGGGATAGCCAGGGGCCTATGCTGGGGGAGCAGTAGAAATTCCCTGAGCCTTTTCTTGGAATCTGAGTAATCTTGGCCTTCCCAGTGAAAGTGTTCCCTCAATGTATGCAGGGTTTCCCCAAAAGAGTAGTCCTCGGGGGGGAGACCAAGGGAATAGACTCCTCAGCATCAGAGTCTTCGAAAGGGGAATAGGCAAAATCCTGGTCCTCAGAATGTTCTGAGGTAATAGAAGCCTGGTCTGAGGAAGGGTAGTCTTCCTCCAATCTGGGTCTTTTGTCAGAGGGGGGTTGAGAAGCCCTGATGAGAGTTATCAAATCCTCAGCCATTTTAAGCATCTGCTTTTTAGGCATGGGGCCTTGAGAGGAGGTCTGAGGACCCTGTTTTTTAGTTTTCATGGCAGCTTTAGATTTAGTGAAGGATTTAATAAAGAAGGTGGAAGGCCTGAAGACACCTTCAGAAATGGCAGGCCTGACTAAATTTTGAGTTTCCCCGCCAAGAGTGGCGTCGGTATCTGCAGTAGGAATGGAGACCGAGGAGCCTGCGACCTCGGGTACTGAAGTCACCGGTAAAATAGTTTCATCGGTATTCAGGGGCTGCGTAGGCGCCTCGCTGAGAACCAGAGAACCGGCAGTCAGCTTAAGCGTGGTCTCAGTACTCAGAGCAGACCTTGGATGTCGGTCCTTATCTTTGCGTCTTTTGCTTAAAACTGGTGTCGGTGTATCCGACGACATGATGCAATTAAATTTTTTGCCAAAATAATGAAGGGCGAACTCCGCCCGGTGCTTAATAGTGCGCTTGTTGAAACTAGCACAAAAACAGCAGGCCGAGACGTCGTGGTCTGGGCCTAAGCAAGGTATACAGAAAGAGTGGAAATCCTTATGCGGTATTTGCTTCCCACAAGAAATGCAATTATTAACTTTGTCTGACATTGGTCTGAGGCAAGAAAAGTTTCCCCAATGGGATATTTAGCTTTAAAGAAGACTTCGGCTGAAATACTTTCGTAAATCTCAGGAGCTGGCCGACTGGCACTTGCAAACTGCTTCTGCTTCGGGCACCGCGTGGCAAGAAAGACTGGAGAAAATGGCGTCGGCTGCCTCTTTTATACCCCTGCCGCACTGAAGTCAGGGAAGAAGCGATGACAACCGACGCCGGACCTAGACTTTGGAATTCGGCCGACCGAGGACCCGCCTGACGGCAGGATAACCCATCTGTAGTGACTGCAGCTGTATGCACGATGAACATCTGTAAAGAGGAGGGGTCCAAGTATAGAGTCTTGCAGTGTGCCAACAGTGATGGATAGTAAGGGGGACAGGGTGTTCTCCCACCTGGTGGCCTGCTGATGGTTAGAGAGAGAACTATAGAATCAAGACAGGGCTAGTGAGTTAAGGCCAAGGCATGATAGTTTATTTAGTAGGATTTGGTGGAAGACTGTCAAAAAAGGCTTTTGACATGTCAAGAGATATAGAGGAAACCATTTGACCGTTGTTAATGAAACACTGCATGGTGTTTGTGAAAGACAGTAGGGCAGTGCTGGTACTGTGTTTTGGTCTAAAGCCGTGTTGAGTGGGGGAGAGGAGGTTGTGATTTAGAAGGTGGGTGAGGAGTTGGGAGTGAATGTATTTTTCCAAGATCTTGGCTAAAGGGGAGAGGATGGCTATGGGAAAGGTAATTGGTTAGATCTTTAGAGGGGCTTCCTTTGTGTAGTGGAATGATGTGAAATATTTTCCAAAGATGGGGGACATATTGTTCAAAGATTGAGCAGTTGATCGATAATTGATATGGGATAGGCAATTGAGGGGGCAGCAATTTTAAGGAATTCATTAGGTAGTTGATCAGCAGCTAGCCCCAGCTAGTATGCATGCCAAAAGAAAATATCAATCGCTCTGACCCGACTGGGGGAAGATACTTTTACTACAGAGATAAAGTTGCTCAGGGAAAAAGCAAAAGTAGACTTAAAATATGCAATGAGCATAGACTAATGCTGATTATGGAGGAAGTTGCAACAAATGGCAATGGCCTTAAGCACTGTTTCAAATATTTATTTGTTGTTGGCTCTTTATTGTAGAAACTCTAGCAGAGGCTATATGTTTTGCAGCTGTTTAACGGCCTGCCAAAGCAACACTCTTACCGGAGGGGAAGTTGAATAGCTAAAAGATGGGTCAGGAATGTGGTTAGAAGGCAAACTGTAAAAGCAGGAGATATGTGGGGGAGAAAGGAGAAATAAGCAGGCAGGGGGACTGAGGGATAGTCAGCAGGGTGTCTCTGGTGGCATGCTTACCCTGGATGTTACAAAAAATACAAAGGCTAGAGCAAAGTCATTAAATCAAGGCATATACTTAAAACATATTATCTCTGAGCTGTATCAGGGGTTTTAAGCACTGGACCCGCTTTAGCAATGGTTGGGAGGTCAGGAGGAATAACTGTCCAGAATGGGTACTGCAAGAATGAAGATTAGAGGGGAGACAGCTGAAAAAAAGTAAAAAAAAATTAGAATCGTGTACACTTAGTATAAATGTAGATGTTTGAGTGTATTCACTGTTGAGTCATTACATTTGGGTTATCTGCCTGCAAGTAGCTCTCAGCCGGCCTGAATACCAGAGTCTTGGATTCCTGCATCGGATGCTGTCTTCTTATATGAGATCAGGTCGTCAGGGGTATAAAACATGCAGCCAACACCATTACATCAGTTTTTCTTGCCCCAGATGTCAGATGCCCCTATAATGGGAAGCAATTATATGTTATGTTACACCTCCATCAAAAAAGCAAATAAACGAGAAAGGTTAAATACACCAAACAAGAAGGAAAGGTAGAGCCAAAAGAAGTCAGGGGGATGGAGGGAAGGTAACCAGGATTGCAACAGTGAATACACTCGAACATCTACATTTATGGTAAGTATACACAACTGTACTATGTTCATAGGTTCATAGGTTAATACTAGGCTATCTGCCCTGGGGCATTTATAAGCCTAGTCCGATTGTGTTTGGCTTACGCCACCCCTTGATTTGAGTATACTGTGCCCTTTTTAAAGTTTAGTTTACTGTGCCTCTGTCTAATAGTGACACGGAAGTAATCCCCGGGACAAACCTACGATCCCCCATCCACTCATCAAGATTCTTCTTGAAGAGAGTCAGGGAGGTGCTCTGCCTAACATGAATTGGAATTCTATTCCAGAGCGAATGGAGCGTCTGGGTTATAAATCTGTCCCTCCAGCATGTTCTATTTATTTCTGTGCTGAGGTTCAAGTCCCTCGAGTGCGTGGCTCTAAGGGATTTAGATTTACTGTGGTGGAGCATGTCCATTAATTCTGGGTTGGACATAGCTTTATAGGTCAGGCATAGATCGCCTCGAAGTAGGCGGTATGCAACTGAGTAGAGCTGGAGTTTTTTTAACCGAGCAGCATATGGCATCTGTTTGAGTCCCTTGATCCTCCTGGTGAGGTACTTTTGGGGTCTTTCTAATTGCTGCAGGTGTCGGGTAAGGTACATCCCAAAGGGGGCATAGTATTCTATGATGGGCCTGATGAGGGATGAATAAAGAGGCACGATTACCTCTCTTGATCTAGATGTGAATCCTTTCATGATGAGGTGGGCTATGTAGAAGGTCTTTCTAACCACTTTGGCAATGTGGTTGTCAAAGGAGAGATTGCTATCAACTTGGGTCCCCAGATCCCTAATTACTTTCTCTGTACTTAATGGGTTACCACCTATGTGGTAATTTGTGGGCACATTGTTTTTGCCAAAGCGTATGACTATACACTTTTTGGCATTTAGCTTTAGACCATGGCTCTGGCACCAGTTATCCGTCTCTGTGAGATGTTATTCATGTTTCACTGTTGCAGTCATTACATTTGGGTGTACTATGTTCTTCGTGTTTCACTGTTGCAGTCATTACATTTGGGTTGATTCCCAAAGCTAAGGAAGGGAGGAGGAAGTCACAGAGCATTAGGACCAGCTAATAAGCCCTGCAAGACTGCAGTGGCAAACCAGCTCTGGATTTAGAAAAAAAAGGCATGTGGTAATGCTTGGTGAAGGTATGTACAGAGCTCCAGTTAGCAGCTTCTATGATGTCCCTGGTATGGACTCCTCTGAGGAAGGCTGTAGAGGTAGATGCAGCCCTTGGTGTAATGTGATCTTATCCCCTGTGGGGTAGGTTTTCCATGGTGCTTATAGCAGAAATTAATGCAATGGGTTATCCATTTAGAAATGGTTTGCTTTGAAATGGCCTTCCCCTCTGCAGCAAAGCCAACTAGCAGCTGTTCAGATTTTCTGAGAGGCTTAGTCCTGTCCAAATAAAATCTAAGTTATCTGTGCATGTCCAAAGAGTGCAGTATTCGCTCCTCTTTGTTTTGTGGATTCGGGAAAAATGTAGGCAAATGAATGGACTGATTTAGGGCCACACTAGACACCACCTTGAGCATAAAGGAGGGAATGGTCCTGAGGGAAACCCTGTCTGCATGGAAGATAATGAAGGGCTCCACTGCCATGAGGGCCTGTAATTCAGACACTCTTCTTGCTGATGTGATGGCTAGAAGGAAGGCTGTTTTCCAAGAAAGGAATTTAAACTCTGCAGTTGCAGCTGGTTCAAATGGAGGGAGAGTGAGCTTTTCCAATACAAAGCTAAGGTCCCAGGCTGGAGTAGGGGCTCACCTGGGGGTCTTAAATTTTTGGCGCCTCTGAGGAATTGCTTTAGCAGGGAGTGAGAGAAGAGGGGTGGGTTCAGTATTTTAATGTGCTGAAATGGCAGAGGCATGAATTTTAATTGACGAGAAGGAAAGGCCCTTGTGGAGCATTTCTGTTAAGTACTAAAGAATATGAGGTAAGCTGGGCATTGTTGTGCCTATTCCCTGAGTCTGGCTCCAGGTACAGTATATTTTCCACTTTTCAGCATAAGATTTTCTAGTACTAGGCCCCATTGCTTCCAGAATGTCATCTAGCACCTGATTACTGAGGGATGCTATTGGGGAGCTCAAGGAATTAGTCAGGCTGCAAGGTTCAGTGTTTGAAACTGAGGGTGCAGAATCTGGCCCGCCTGCTGGGACAGCAGGGAAGGTGTCTGAGATAGGTGCCATGGTTCCAGCAGTATCCTACTGTGCAAGAAGGGGTACTAATGCTGGTGTGGCCAGTCTGGTGCAATCAGTATTGTCCTTGGCTTGTCCTGTTTGATCTTTAGCAGGACCTTCGAGAGGAGAGGTGGGGGGAGAGGCATAAACCGAGAGGCTTTCCCAGGTAAAGGACAGGGCATCACTTTCCAAGCTTGACTGTGGGGAGTCCTTGTGCAGAATTTGTCCAATTGGTAGTTTTGAGGAGAGGCAAACAGGTCTATCTCTGGAGTCCCCCATTTGTTCCTCAAGAGGTTGAATATTTTTGGTTCCAGTTTCCATTCGTGTGGGTCCATGAGATTTCTGCTTAGGTCATCTGCCAGTGAATTTAGCTTGCCTGGTAGGAACTGAGCTTGTAGGTGCATTTGGTAGCTCAAGACTGCATTCCACAGAGCCATGGCTAGCCTGCAGGGAGGGTACGAGTGGGTTCCCCCTGCTTGTTTATGTACCACATAACTGTGTGGTGTTGTCTGTCTTTACCAATAATTGTCCTGGAAGGATGTGGTCTTTGAAGGCTGTCAGGGAATTCTGAACAGCTAACATTTATTTTTGGTTGATATGCAGGTGCCTCTGACTCTGGTTCCATTTGCCCTGAATGCACTGCCTTGCCAAGTGAGCCCCCCCATGCATAGTCTGATGCATCTGTTAGGGTCTGGGCGGTAGGGGGTAGAGTGAAAGGGAGCCCCTTGTTGTGGTAGCAGGCATCTGCCCACCAAAGGAACTCTTGTCTTTATACAAGGAATGATAAAAATCATTGATTCCAGTTCCTGAGAATGTTGGCACCATAGACTTTTTAAATACCATTGTAGTTTCCACATATGCAGTCTTGCATATGGAATTAGTAGAATGCAAGAGGCCATGAACCCCAGGGCTTGCAGAATTTTCCTTGCACATAGCTGGGTCTTTGTGGCAGGTAGTCTGAAGTAGGCTATCAAATAAACTTGTTTCTCTGGAGTGAGGAAAGCCATCTGGGAAGTTGTGCTCAAGCTTGCTCCCAAGAATACAATCTGTTGGTAGGGTACTAGGTGAGATTTCTTTTCATTTATGGTGTACCCCAGTGAGGTTAGAAGCTTCTTTATGAATGCCAGATGTTGTAATAGCAAGTCCTGGCTTTCTGCCTGAATCAGACAATCGTCCATGTATGGGCATATCTGAATATTTCTCTGCCTGCAAAATGCAATGGCTGGAGCTAGACACTTTGTGAATACCCTGGGCGCAGTAGATAAGCCAAAGGGAAGTACAGAGAACTGATAGTGCATGGATCCTGTCCTGAAGCATAGGTATTTTCTGCAAAATTCCCTTATTGGAATGTGCAGGTAAGCTTCCTTTAAGTCTAAGGTTGCCAACCAGACATCTTTGCCTAGCATAAGAAACAGCTGTTGAAGTGTTAGCATTCTGAATTTTGGGATTACCAAAAAGGTGTTTAGAATAGAGAGGTCCAGGATAGGACGCCAGGAGCTGTCTTTACTGGGTACCTGGAAAAGTCTTGAATAAAAACCTTGCTTCCTTTCTTCTGCTGGGACAGGGTGAATAGTCCTGATACTTAAGAGAGAGAGAACCTGCTGTTGAGCCTCTGCCCACTGATTTGGGGATAGGTCTGGCCAACCGTTTAGGGTTGGTAGGGTGTGGAAGTGGAATCTGTATCCTTGGAAAACTATATTTAAAACTCATTTGCCCTGGGTTATGAGTTCCCAGTTTTTTGCATGCAGGGCGAGCTTTCCTCCTAAGGGAGTAGGCAGTTGAGAAGGGGATGGAAGGGTTAAGTCATTGTGACATTTATCTGCAGGGGGGTGTCTTACTACTTCCTGCTTTGGAAGTGGGAGCTCCCCACTGCTTAGGCCTATGCATAGCCTGAGACTGTAACTTAGGTGGTCTGCTGTTCCTGGGTTTGGACTGAGAAGGCCTGGAAGAGACTGGAAAGGACCAATTCTTTGAAGGCCAATGCCTACTAAATCTGGGAGGCTGTACTTGCAGGAAATCTTTAACAGTTTGCATAGCTTTATCTTTTTCCTCCATCTTTTTGAGGACTTCTGCTTTATTGCCAAACAGGCGGTCTTGGTTTAAGGGAGCATCCAGTAATTTAGCTTTAACATGATCTGGCAAGTTTTGCTCCTTAAGTCAAGCATGCCTTCTAAGTACAGACCCAGTGACAGCAACCCTGCAAGATGCTTCTAAAGAATCAAAACCACATTGCAAAGTATGTTTACCAACTTGTTCAGCAGAATGCATAAATCCTGTAATTATTTGTGTTCAGCACAGTCAGGAGTCAACATCATTTTCTGTTTAAGTAGTCCCATAATATGCTGTTGGTACTTTAACAAATGAAACTGGCAATTTAAAGCCCTTATGGCCAAAGTAGCAGAAGTGTATACCTTCTTTCCCCATCTGTCCAAGGCTCTAAAATATCAGAAGGGTAGGATTTTTAGCAGCAGTAGCCTTAATGCCCTTTGGACCTTGGGAAATGTTCTCTGGATCTGCAGTAGGATTCTTGAAGAGGAACTTGTGAGAGCCAGGTACTCTAATACCTGCCAGGTTTTCAGGGAGCTGGAGGTAAAGTGTCTGGGGACAGGCTAGACTCCAAGAAAGCGTCATCTACAATGTCCAGAACAGGAGGGAATTCAAAGGCTGTGTTGAGGAAGGAGCAAGAATTCCCTAAGCCTCTTTTTGGAGTAAGAATAATCCTGGCTTTCCCAGCGGAAATGCTCCCTAACAGTGTGCAAGGTTTCACCAAAAGAAACATCTTCTGGAGGGGAAGCAGAGGGAATGGAATCCTCTGCATCAGAATCCTCAGAGGTAGATAACTGCAAATCCTGGCACTCAGAAGAAACAGAAATATCAGAATCCTGATCAGAAGTATCAGAAAGAAAATCAGTTCTAGGTCTCTTAGAGGGGGAAGGCTGGCTTCCCCTAATTAAAATAATAAGGACTTCAGCCATTCTAAGCATTTGTTTTTTAGGCATATGGGCCTGACCATGCGGTTTGGACATTGGTTTTCTAGGCGTGGGTCGAGTTTTATGCCTGGATGAAGAAGACGGGGTCGGTTTAAAATGCAAGTCTGTAGGCCTGAATAGACCCTCAGAAGCTGGTCTGGCCTGCACAGCAGCTTCGGACCCATCCAAGGTAGAGACATCCGCAGGTTCCATAGTCTAAGAAGCATCTCGCAGCATACCAGACTCCGAATGGGTCTCAGTAGAGGCCTGCGAATCTGAAAGCGCCTCATTGAGGACCAGCAAACTGGCGACTAGCTTAACGGAAGCGTCGTCTGCAGTTTTGGATCTATGCAGTCTGTCTCAGTCTTTATCCTTACGTTTTTTCGGAATATCGGTAGTCGGATGGCTTACCGAAGCCATTTCTAGATAAGTTATACTGAGTACCAAAATAATTTGCTGCAAAAATAGACCGGCGACGAATAGTTCGGGGGTTGAATAAGGCACAAAACTGATGGCTAGGGACATCATGGTTTAGGCTGAAGCAAGGAATGCAGTACGAATGAAAATCTTTATGAGGTACTTGCTTTCCACAGGTAAGAAAATTGTTAACTTTTACTGACATCGGTTAAGTGCAAGAAAAAGGATCCCCAACAGGGTATCGTTTTTGAAGACTTCGGTTCTGAAACTCAAAAATGAAAATTTCAGGAATCTGCTTAACCAGCACTTGCAAAATGCTTCTGCTTCGGGCACCATGCGGCAAAAAAACTAATGTAACAGCGTCATAATACCCCTGACGTCATGGAAGAAGAGACAGCATCAGACGCAGGAATCCAAGACTCTGGTATTCAGGCCGGCTGAGGACTACCTGCAGACAGATAATCCAAATGTAATGACTGCAACAGTGAAACATGAAGAACATCAAACAGTTACTTAAGGTAGTTTTATAAGACTTAGGCATCATAGGGTGAGGGGAAAAAGTAAGAGGTAAAATGGTCACAGCTAGGTAATTATCTGCTACAATTGAGAGTATCTTAATCTACCTGGTCTTACTACACTAGACCATGTGGTTGGGAGTGCCTTTTTGTATATTAACAAATACAATGTGTATTAACAGTGCTAATCTCAGCACTTGACTGGTCTTATAATGTACAAAAACACTTGCTAGACAAAAAAAGCAAAATAGAATATCCTGAATTATATCAATTTCATAAATGAAACATGGGCAGGCTTTTTATCTTAATGAAAAACTGGATAAGCATGTTAAACAGCACTTCTATAACATCTACAACAAACTGATTGTTTGTAGTCTAGTCGTTTAAAGCTGTTTTAAGTGTATTTTTTACTGTTTTTGCCTTATCTTTTCAAAAAAAAAAGTCCTTGTTTCCCACCTTTCTAAGCTAGTATAGTCCAGTTTTCAGGCTAGTGCTGAATTCAGGGTTGTGATACTAGTTTCTGAGTTGCCCATACCTTACTTGGATAGAAGGAAGTTTCTCTGTTCACCTGTGAGAGAGGGGAGCTTTGAGCAACCTATCTGTCCCTGGAGGAGTGGTTCCAGCACAGAAGTTAGTAGTTTATTGGCCATTTTGGGCTAATTTCTCTCTTTCATTTCCCTACTATAAAAACCGCATTTACACGGTTTTGCGCACCGGGCAGTGCTGGTTAGCTATGGTAAAATTATTCCGGTTCCACTAAGTCTCCTCTTCAGTTTTTCCCTTGAAACTAGTCTAACTCTCAACCTAAGCACTCAAAAAGCATCTTACAGCCCAGCACTTGCTCAGACCTAATAGCAAGCACTAATATACCCTGACACTGACTGCCCAGCAGGGCAAGGCTCTTTATTCACCCCTCACCAACCAAGTGACTAAGCAGCTCACCCTACTATTCAGGCATGACCAAAGGGCAACTTCAGGTGCACTCTCCAGTCCAGCTGGTGAATTTGGGTATCCTGAGGCAATGTTACAGCTGTCTCATGTACACAGACAACCCTCTCCTCCTACCACAAAACACTAACGTATGCGAGAGATGCAATTACACAGCCAAACTGGAAGCTAAGCTGTCTCCACCCAAGACTGGAACAGACGGTCAAGAGGAAGAGGTTAACACCTGCACCACACCTCCAGCCGCACACAGTCCTACTAAAACAGCACTGGCAAAAAATACACATAAATACACAAAATCATACTCAGAGGCTCTAAATAAAAATCTGCAAAAGCATCAGAGACCTCCAAAGCAGACACCCAAACAACCTGCACTTCCCGTCACAAACCAGACAACACATAAAACACAAAATCAGTGTGCCACACAATCACAGCCCTTAAGGTGAAATAACATACCGACCACACTAGTAATAGGTGATTCTATAGTCAGGCACACTGATGGCCCACTCACTAGGCTGGACAAGCAGAAAGTTGTTGTTAGCTGCCTGTCGGGAGCCAGAATCCGCCACATAACACAAGCACTCAGGTCACTCTAGAACAAGTAGAAATATGACTCTGTCATTGTTCATGTTGGTGTGAATGACCTGAGACATACCTCCCTGGACTACATGAAAAAAGATATGAAAGATCTCTCTGATCATACAGCCCAGGCTAGTATGACCCTGACCCTGAGTAGCATCCTGCCCTCACCAAGAATGATACCTCAGTATAAAGAAAAATGATCAATTTCAACAACTGGCTAAGCTTCTGGTGTCATTCAAAGGGGATCTTGTGTCTGTCAGCCTGGGACGACATGCTCAACAAGCCGCATTGCTTCGCAAGAGACGGCTTGCACCTGTCACCCCTAGGCTTTCGAATACTGGCCAAGGCTCTTGCTGCCCCCATAGTGCCTTTTTTAGGCAAGGCTCAAAAGTCAAACCCACCTCCGTAAACAGCGCAATTAACAAAAAACTGAGGGTTAAGCTACTCAATGCCAGGAGTTTAAATCTCAAAATGCACACGCTCAAAGCACTCCTCAGTATGGAGAACGTCGACATCTGTGCAGTAACTGAAACCTGGTTCAAGGCTCCAGAGAGCACCCCAGCACTACCGGGTTACAACTCATACCACGTTTCGGCCACAGAACATGGACCGAAACACAAAAGGAGGGGGTGTATCCGTATTCATGAAGGATATTCGACACCTCCAGGTTAGTGGCGCAGCATGATAACTCTGAGATCATCCATGTGCAACAAACATTGGGCAAATCTGCAATGCAAATTGTGGCCTGCTACAGATCACCCTCCATGACCCAGGACCACCACTCCACCTTTCTGGAGATACTGGAAAACATGAAGGTCCTACCGAACACCCTGATATTGGACGATTTCAATTACCCTACCATTCACTGGGAAAACTACTTGAGTACAAATTCCCAGGCCCAGCGCTTCCTGGAATTCATCAACTCAAACGCCCTGGATCAGCTGGTAAACTCCCCTACCAGAGGTGAAAACATATTGGACCTGGTCATCACCAACATGGGAAACAGGTGTTCCACACAGGAGGTCAACCCATCACTGGTTAGACCAGACCATAAACTAATCACTCTGGATGTCCACACCCCACCACTTCCCCCCAACTAAGGAAACCACAGTAAAAAACGTTTCTAAAGCAAGCTTCACCTTACTTAAGACAGAGGTGGTAAGTTTCACAGCCCCCACGCTAAAGGATAACGCTGCCCAAGATGCAGAAACCTTTACAAATGCACTCTATGAGCACCTACAAGAATGCATGGATCATGCCACCCCTAGCAAAACCAAGACTCACTCCTCTAAGAGAAGGATACCAGTTGGGTGGACACCTGCAATAAACAAGCTATACAATAGAAGGAGGAAACTAGTTAAGAAAAAAAGCAAATCCCATGAAGGAAAGACATCCCTGATCAGTATCAGTCAGAAACTAAGGTCCCTCATGAAATCCTCCAAGGCTAACTTCGAAAGAAAAATAGCCAAGAATTCAAAAGATAACCACAAAGCCTTCTTTAGCTATGTTAAGAATCTAAGAGGCAACTAGCAGATATGCACTGAACTAGTGCAAAATAGCACAAAATATACTGAACCTACTGATATTGCCAACATCCTGGCAGATAGATTCAGTGCAAACTTCACTCCCCTCTCACCTCCAAAAGGGCCCACAACAATACCAGAAAAGTGTAGTGTTCCAAAAATCACAGACGCACAGGTGAAAACAGCCCTTTCAAAAGCCAAAAAAGTACAGTTGTGTACCTACCATAAATGTAGATGTTCGAGTGTATTCACTGTTGCAGTCATTACACTTGGTTATCCTGCTGGCAGGCTACTCGCAGTCAGCCTGAATTCCAAAGTCTAGGTCCGGCATCGGTTGCTGTTGCCTCTTTCTTGACGTCAGTGCGCCAGGGGTATAAAAGATGCAGCCAACGCCATTTTCTTCAGTTTTTCTTGCCCCAGATGTCAGGTGCCCCCAAATTGGTAGGCTGAAAATTATGCCAATAAGTATGCATGCACAACAATAAACATTTCCTCCATCTACAAGCAAATACACCACCTAGGTTGTATAGGATAAAGAAGTACAGATAAGTCCCAGCAAAGAAAAAGGGGGATGGTGGGTGGGTAACCTGGACTGCAACAGTGAATACACTCGAACATCTACATTTATGGTAGGTACACAACTGTACTATGCTCATCGTGTTTCACTGTTGCAGTCATTACACTTGGGTTGAATCCCAAAGCTGAGGTTGGGTGGCTGGGTCTAAATAGGATTAGGAGAGGCTATAAGGCCCTGCAGAACTGCAGTGGCAAAGCCTGCTCTGGATTTAGAGTAGAGTGTGCACTGAACTCCAAGTTGCAGCCTCTAAAATGTCTTTGGTTGGTACTCCTCTGAGGAAGGCTGCTAAAGTGGCTGCTGCTCTGGTTGAATGTGGCCTAATGCCCTTAGGCATTGATTTGCCATGTTGTGAATTGCAGAAACGAATGCCGTGGCCTATCCATTTTGAAATAGTCTGCTTTGAGATAGCCTTTCCTTGTGATCCTGCAGCATATGCTACTAAGAGTTGCTCAGTCTTTCTGAAAGCTTTAGTTCTGTCCAAGTAGAAGCGTAGCTGCCTGTGTATGTCCAAAGAATGCAGAAGCCTCTCACCCTTATTCTGTGGGTTTGGATAAAAAGTAGGCAAATGAATGGTTTTGTTAAGGGCCACACTGGACATTACCTTAGGCATGAATGTGGGGTTCGTCCTCAGAGAAACCCTGTCTGGATGGAAAATGATAAAAGGTTGCACAGCCATGAGTGCCTGTAACTCTGAGACTCGTCTTGCAGAGGTTATTGCTAGGAGCAGAGCTGTTTTCCAAGATAAGAACTTTATTTCAGCTGTATTGGCTGGCTCAAAAGGCGGCAGTGTGAGTTTTTCCAAGACATAATTGAGGTCCCATGCAGGTACTGGTGCTCTCCTTTGAGGTCTTGTGTTTTTGGCCCCTCTGAGGTACTGTCTTAGCAACGGATGTGAAAAAATTGGTGGTTCCGTATTGTAATGAGCTGAATTGGCAGAGGCATGGATTTTTACTGATGAAAAGGATAGGCCTTTGTCCAGCATCTCAGTTAGGTATTGTAAAATCTGAGGAATATTTGGTACAAATGTGTCAATTCCTTGTGCCTGGTTCCAAGCATAGAATCTTTTCCATTTTTCTGCATAAGATTTTCTGGTACTGGGCCTCCTAGCCTCCAAAATAACATCCATCACTGCTTTAGAGAGAGGTGTGTTCTGAATGGCTACATTATCCGCCATGCTGCCAGATTTAGGGTACTGAGTTGGCTGTGCAGGATCTGATTGAGGAATTAGAGGTAATGTCCAGGCTGGGCCTTGAGACAAGCTCTTTAGTATTGGGTACCAGTGCTGGCGGGGCCAGTCTGGAGCAATCAGAATCATTTTTGGCTTCTCTTGTCTGACCTTTAGGAGTACCTTGGGGAGGAGAGGCAGAGGAGGAAAGGCATATACTGTGATAGAGCGTCCACTTTCCATGCTTGCTTGTGATAAGTCCTTGTGCAGAATCTCTGTAGCTGGCAGTTGTGAGGGGAGGCAAACAGATCTATGTCTGGGCATCCCCATTTCTTTATTATCATGCTGAAGATTTGTGGATCCAGTTTCCACTCGTGGGGATCCGTGAGGTTTCTGCTTAGTTCGTCTGCCAGAGTATTTTTCTGTCCTGGCAGGAATTGTGCTTGCAGGTGTACTTGATAAGTCAATGCTGTGTCTCACAAAGTTATGGCTTGTCTGCAGAGGGGGTAGGAATGTGTGCCTCCCTGCTTGTTTATGCACCACATCACTGTAGTATTGTCCGTCCCTATCAGTAGTTGTCCTGGATGGAGTAGATCCTAGAAAGTTGTCAGGGCATTCTGAACAGCTAGCATCTCTTTTTGATTGATATGAAGATGCCTTTGGCTTGTCGGCCATTTGCCCTGAATACATTTTCCTGCCATGTGGGCCCCCCAGGCATAATCTGAAGCATCTATTGTTATTGACTGCCTGGCTGTGGGTAGGGTGAATGGCTGTCCCTTGTTGTGGTGACAGGCCTGTTGCCCATCATCGAAACTCCTCTTGCAAGCAAGGAATGAGGGTAATTACTGTTTCCAGGCTGTGACAATGTTGAGTCCAAATACTTTTTAGATACCATTGTAGTTTCCTCATATGCAGTCTGGCATATGGAATTAGCACAATGCAGGATGCCATGAAGCCCAAAGCCTGCAGAATTTTTCTTGCAGATAACTGGGTCTTTGTTGCCAACATTTAGAAGTAAGAAGTCAGTTGCCTTTATTTGTCTGGCGTGAGATAAGCCATCTCGGGAGTTGTAGTTAAGCTTGCACCCAGGAATATTATCGCTTGAGAGGGTACTAGTTTTGATTTCTTTTCGTTTACTGTGTACCCTAGGCAAATTAGTAATCTTTTTACAAACACCAGATGCTTTAGTAGAATGTCCTTGTTCTCTGCTTGAATAAGGCAATCATCCAAGTAAGGATATATTTGAATTCCTCTTTGTCTGCAAAATGCAATTACTGGTGCCAGGCATTTTGTGAAGACCCTGGGCGCAGTAGATAAGCCAAAGGGCAGTGCAGAGAATTGGTAGTGCATTGAGCTAGCTATGAATCTGAGGTATCTTCTGCAAGATTGTCTGATTGGAATATGCTGGTATGCCTCTTTTACGTCCAAAGTTACAAGCCAAGCCTTCTTGCCCAGCATGGGCAGAAGCTGCTGCAGAGTCAACATTTTGAATTTTGGAACGTCCAGAAAAGTATTTAGAATAGACAGGTCCAGTATTGGTCTCTAGGCTTTGTCTTTTCTGGTTACCAAGAAAAGTCTTGAGTAAAATCCTTGCCCCTGCTCTTGCTGTGGTACTTGCTGAATGGCCCTCATGTCCACGAGGGATGAAACTTGTTTTTGTGCCTCTGCCCATTGATTGTGTGGCAGGTCTGGCATACCTTTTGCCCTTGGCAGGGTGTGAAAGTGGAACTTGTAGCCCTGGGACACTATATTCAAGACCCATTTGTCCCGGGTGATCATGTGCCAATTTTGAGAAAAAAGTGCTAGTTTTCCCCCTAAGGGGGCTGCCAAAAGATAAGTGCTTGGTGCTGGCGGAGGAAAGTCATTAAGGACTGTTTCCTGTATGGCTGTGATTTGTCTTCTTCGCTTTTGGAGATAGAAGCGCCCCACTGTTTAGGCCTGTATGAGCCATGGGGCTGGGATCTGCCTCTGGGGCATCTGTATCTGCCTCTTTGTGGCCTGTCTGACACTGGAAAAGACCAAGTCTTTGTAGGCCAGTTCCTGCTAAATCTGGGTGGCTGTACCTGTAAGAAATCCTTTACTGTTTGCATAGATTTTGCTTTGTCCTCCATTTTCTTCAACACCTCCTCTGCTTTAACACCAAATAAGGTATCATGCTGTAATGGAGCATCTATTAATTTTGCTTTAACATGATCAAGCAGATTCTGTTCCTTTAACCAAGCATGCCTCCTAATGACAGAACTCGTAACTGCAGTCCTGCAAGAGGCCTCCAGAGAATCAAAACCACATTGCAATGTACGCTTTCCCACTTGTTCAGTTGCATGCAATAAATCCTGCATTTCCTTATTTTCTGCACAATCAGAATTAGGCATTTTCTGTTTTAGCAGTGACATTAAATATTGCTGATATTTAAGCATATGAAATTGACAATTTAAAGACCTCACAGCCAAAGTAGCAGAAGTGTAAACCTTTTTTCCCCATCTGTCTAGTGCCCTTCAAACTATCAGAGTAGATAGGGCTTTTTGCAGTAGAAGCCTTGACCCCTTTGGGACCCTGAGAAATAGTTTCTGGGTCAGCAGCAGTGTTTTTATAAAGGAATTTATGTGAATCTGGAATCCTGTAGTATCTGTCTGGTTTAACAGGGTTAGGAGGTAAAGAATCAGGAGAAAGTCCGGACTCTGAAAATACATCATCTACAATGTCTAACACAGGAGGAATAGCCAGGGGCCGGTGTTGAGGTAATAAAAGAAATTCTCTAAGCCTATTCTTAGATTCTGAGTAGTCTTGGCTCTCCCAGTGGAAGTGCTCCCTCATGGTATGTAGGGTTTCCCCAAAAGAATAATCCTCAGACGGTGAGGCTGAAGGGAAAGATTCTTCAGCATCAGAATCCTCATAAGGAGGAAGAGAGTATTCCTGTTCAGAAGAGGAGTCAGAGGAAATGGAAACCTGATCTGAAGATGCATATTCTGTCTCTGGACTAGGCCTCTTGTCAGGAGAGGGATGGGAACCCCTGATCAAGGTAATTAGGTCTTCGGCCATTTTGAGCATCTGTTTTTTAGGCATGGTAGTCTGTCCAGGAGAATGCTCTACTTTTTTCTTTGTCTTTAGAACTGCTTTAGTCTTTGCTTTGAAAGCTGAAGTAGGCTTTACATATAACTGTGTAGGTCTGAAAACACCCTCAGAAGCCGATGCCTGCTCAGCGGCTCCAGACCCATCTGAGGGAATAGTTTCCGAGTGTCCAATACCTTGAGTATCCAGAGGCCTAGCTGGCTCTACGTGGGAGTCATCAGTGGCCTGTGGCTCTGAGGTAGCGGGCGCCAGGGGCTGTAAAAGCTCCTCACTGAGAACCGGCGACTGGCTTAGCGGAAGCCTCGTCGTCGGTTTTAGACCTCGGATGCCTGTCCTTTTCTTTTTTCTTGCGCTTTTTATAAACTCCGGTCGTCAGCTGTTCCAACGGCATTATATAATTGAATCTTTGGCTTAATAGTGCGTTGGTTAAATCTAGCACAAAACCGACAGCTAGCAATGTTGTGATCAGGGCCTAGGCAAGGAATAAAGTAAGAATGAAAATCATTATGAGGTATTTGCTTCCCACAAGAAATACAATTGTTAACTTTTTCTGACATCGGACTGGAGCAAGAAAAGAGTTTCCCCAACTGGGTACTTAGCTTTAATGAAGACTTTGGATCTGAAATTCATTTTTGAAAATCTCAGGAGTCGGCCGACCAGCACTTGCGAACTGCTTTTGCTTCAGGCACCGCGCAGCAAGAAAGACTGAAGAAAATGGCATTGACTGCATCTTTTATAACCCTGGCGCACTGACGTCAAGGAAGAGGCGACATCAACCGACATCAGACCTAGACTTTGGAATTCAGGCCGACTGCAGGTAGCCTGCCAGCAGGATAACCAAGTGTAATGACTGCAACAGTGAAACACGATGAACATCACAGCGTCAATGGGACCAGATGGTGTCCCAGGCTGCATCTTGCACGAACTACAGAACAAACTAACCCCCCACCTAAACACGCTGTTCAACTTCAGCCTCTCCGCAGGCTACGTGCCCATAGAATGACGCACAGCAACGGTTATTCCTCTCCACAAAAGGAGGGGCCGCAACTGACCCTTGTAACTATCGCCCCATAAGCCTGACTAGCCTGGTCTGCAAGGCTATGGAGCACATCATCATGGAACTCATTAACAAAGACATTGGGAACCTCTAAATACTTGACCCGACTCAGATCGGCTTTGTTAAGGGCAGATCATGCCTACTAAAACTGGTTGACTTCTTCGAGACAGTCACCAAGGCCACAGACGAGGGAAAGGTGGTTCACACAGTGTACCTTGACCTCGCCAAGGCTTTCAACACCATTCCCCACTCAGGTATTACAGAAAAACTCACCAGCCTGAACATAAACCCCTACGTCACGAGATGGGTTGCCAACTGGCTTACAGACAGAACTCACATGGTAAGAATGGCAGGCTCCGGGTCCGACTCTTAAATCAGTCACAAGTGGTGTCCCGCAAGGCTCGGTGGTCCTGGGACCCCTACTGTTCGGCATATACTTCTCAGAAGTACAGGCAAACACAGGACGACTATGGCTAACCAAGTTCACCGATGACTGCAAACTGGGAGCCATAACTGACTCTCCGGCTGACATGGACATCCTCCAAAAGGGCCTTACTGAGACGGACACCTGGTGTCAAAGTCATGGCCTCAAGCTAAATGCCAAAAAATGCATAGTCATCCCATTTCGGAAAAACAAAACACTCATGAATTACCACATAGGTGGCAGCCCCCTTAATACAGAAGAGGTAATAAGAGATATGGGGATCCAGGTAGACAGTAATCTCTCCTTTGACAATCATACTGCCAAAGTAGTTAGGAAATCCTTCTATGTGGCCCATCTAATTACTAAAGGGTTCGCATCTAGAAATAGAGTGGTTATAGTGTTCCTCTACTCATCACTCATTAGACCCATCACAGACTACAATGCCTCATTTGGGATGTACCTCACAAGACACTTCCAAAAGCTGGAAGGACCACAAAAGTACCTCACCAAGAGGATTACTGGCCTCAAATATATGTCCTATGCAGCCTGACTGAAAAAACTCCGGCTGTACTCAGTGGCATATCGCTTACTCAGAGGAGATCTCTGCCTGACTTACAAAGCCATGTCCAACTCAGAATTGATGGACATGCTCCACCTAAAGAAATCCAAGTCACTGCGAGCCACGCACTCTAGTGAGCTAAACCTTGACACAACAATAAATAGAACATGCTGGAGGGATAGATTCCTGTCACAGCGACTCTCCATGCTTTGGAACAAAATTCCAAATTACATCAGGCAGAGACCCTCATTAACACTCAAGAAAAATCTTGATGAGTGAATGGATAACAGAAAATACACCCCTGGGATCACTTCATTGGCTCTGCTTGACAGAGGATCAGTTAATTAATCAATGGGGCGGTGAAAGCAGACACACTCAGGCTAAGCTTACAAATGCCCTCAGGCAGATAGCCTAGTACCTACCTATGAACCTATCTATAACCAGAAGGGCAAAGATAATCAGTATAAGCAGTTAAGCTAGATTAGAGAGTCTCCTAAATATGAAACAAAGATCTATCTTTTTGTGCTGCAACAGCAAGAGAAAATATCAACAACCTTTTCAAATGCAAGAAGTCCTAGACTGGTCAGTCTTTCAACAGAGGTGACTTAACCTTTAAAGATTTGCTACTTCCTGAGTTTTTGAAATAAGTTAATTTCATGACAGTAACAGAATATAAAAGCCTGGCTCTGTGGTACAGAAAGATGGAGGCCTGTGACCCAGGTCACTGGGGTTCAATTAGCAGACCCGGCACTGGCGGAGACAGGCTAGGAAGGAGAGAAGTGTAGAGACACTGCCCACTCACTCCTGGCGGGGGGGGACGGGACAATTGAGGAACACACAATTGTGATTTCCCTACTGGAGACCAGGGAAACTAATTCCTCTGCTTCAGAGTTGGGGTGGAGTTGCTTACTGGACACATCCCTTGCAGAAGTGAGGGATGACCAGCACAGTCAGCCCACTGCACAGCTCCCTTCACCTGCTCAGCTGGGAAAAACCATGAACCTTCCCTGACTGCTGTCTAAATGAAGGTACCACCACAGATGTCCCTTGCCCAAGTGATGGGGAAATAAAGGGCTGATTCGCAGGAGGAGACTGATGACTGACAGATACAGGTGGCAAAAATGGTTAAAATGGTTTATGAGACAGCACATTATATATCCAAGGTCTATTCTCAATTTAGAGCATAGGATTTTCACATTGCCAGTACTCACCCTTAGACCTTGCCTCTCTTTTCAGGGAGGGCCACCCCCAGTCATACCAGGGGTAAATTTTTGAACCCACACAGAGTTATCCAGCTCCTTTTTAAAGGCTGGCCGTGTGTGCCACACTGCTCAACTTGGACAGGAAATTTGTTTTTGAGAAGGGGCAAGTATTGCATGAAAAATATATTTCCCCCTCTTTGTCTAATTATTTGTTGGAGTAGTCGTTGATCTCTGGCCCTAGTGTTAGCAGGACTGTTGGATTTACTGAGGTAGAAGAGTTCTTAGACTACTAGATCCCTTATGGCCCCTATAAGCAAGACAGAGGTCATACTCTAAGGAGCCAATATGATGTTGAGTATAAAGGATAAGGCCTCCTGTCCTTCATCGTAGTTCAAGTCTTTTAGGCCCCTGAACTTTTTAGTGACAAACATCTGGGGTCTTTTCAATTACTTGATATGTTTAGAAAGGTACATTCCCAAGGGGATGCTGTACTCAATGATGGGTCTACTCAATGCTGAGTACAAGGAAGTGAGGACTTATTTTGACCTGGAAGAAATACCTTTTGCTATGAGCCATGCAAGATAAAAATATTTCCTAACCATCACTGTAACAAAGATGCAGAGGACAGGAAGAAATGGAAACAGATGATCCGTTGTGGTGACCCCTAACGGGAACAGCCGAAAGAAGATGATGACTGTAACATGATAATCAAATGTAAGGTAAATGTCCACTGAAATACCCAGGTTGCTAACAACCTTTTCATCATGAGGTGGTGTGTTGTCTATGCTACGAGTCGGAGCTACAGGGTGCTTACCAAATGTTACAACTGCACAGTTTCACGCCGATCCTGAGCCTGAGCCCATTTTAGTCCACTGGCTACTGACAAGTGTAAACTCCAGCTGGAGTGCCTATATGTTAGACGGGGGCTTGACTACTCCCAAGCTTGCAATCATCTGTGTACTTTGCTAACCAAAGATCCTCATTTGATAGGTTTATATCTGAGAAGTAGATGCCGAGGAGGAGACGTCCCAACATAAATCTCTGTTGAACTCCACTGATCACCTTTATGCTCTCAGAGGAAGCACCACAATTGCTACTGTGAAAGTCCTGTCTCTAGACTAGTTTCATATCCACCTAACCACATACTGGTCATTTTGGTACTCCTTCAACTTGTTTGGTACATTTGCATGAGGTATTCTATCAAATGCATTCAAATGCAATTCTACACTGCATGGACAGCTTGTCGACAGTCTACAGCCTGAGTAACCTTTAAAGATTTGCTACTTCCTGAGTTTTTGAAATAAGTTAATTTCATGACAGTAACAGAATATAAAAGCCTGGCTCTGTGGTACAGAAGGATGGAGGCCTGTGACCCAGGTCACTGGGGTTCAATTAGCAGACCCGGCACTGGCGGAGACAGGCAAGGAAGGAGAGAAGTGTAGAGACACTGCCCACTCACTCCTGGCGGGGGGGACAATTGAGGAACACACAATTGTGATTTCCCTACTGGAGACCAGGGAAACTAATTCCTCTGCTTCAGAGTTGGGGTGGAGTTGCTTACTGGACACATCCCTTGCAGAAGTGAGGGATGACCAGCACAGTCAGCCCACTGCACAGCTCCCTTCACCTGCTCAGCTGGGAAAAACCATGAACCTTCCCTGACTGCTGTCTAAATGAAGGTACCACCACAGATGTCCCTTGCCCAAGTGATGGGGAAATAAAGGGCTGATTCGCAGGAGGAGACTGATGACTGACAGATACAGGTGGCAAAAATGGTTAAAATGGTTTATGAGACAGCACATTATACATCCAAGGTCCATTCTCAATTTAGAGCATAGGATTTTCACATTGCCAGTACTCACCCTTAGACCTTGCCTCTCTTTTCAGGGAGGGCCACCCCCAGTCATACCGGGGTAAAGTTTTTTGAACCCACACAGAGTTATCCAGCTCCTTTTTAAAGGCTGGCCGTGTGTGCCACACTGCTCAACTTGGACAGGAAATTTGTTTTTGAGAACGGGCAAGTATTGCATGAAAAATATATTTCCCCCTCTTTGTCTAATTATTTGTTGGAGTAGTCTTTGATCTCTGGCCCTAGTATTAGCAGGACTGTTGGATTTACTGAGGTAGAAGAGTTCTTAGACTACTAGATCCCTTATGGCCCCTATAAGCAAGACAGAGGTCATACTCTAAGAAGCCAATATGATGTTGAGTATAAAGGATAAGGCCTCCTGTCCTTCATCGTAGTTCAAGAATTTTAGGCCCCTGAACTTTTTAGTTACAAACATCTGGGGTCTTTTCAATTACTTGATATGTTTAGAAAGGTACATTCCCAAGGGGATGCTGTACTCAATGATGGGTCTACTCAATGCTGAGTACAAGGAAGTGAGGACTTATTTTGACCTGGAAGAAATACCTTTTGCTATGAGCCATGCAAGATAAAAATATTTCCTAACCATCACTGTAACAAAGATGCAGAGGACAGGAAGAAATGGAAACAGATGATCCGCTGTGGTGACCCCTAACGGGAACAGCCGAAAGAAGATGATGACTGTAACATGATAATCAAATGTAAGGTAAATGTCCACTGAAATACCCAGGTTGCTAACAACCTTTTCATCATGAGGTGGTGTGTTGTCTATGCTACGAGTCGGAGCTACAGGGTGCTTACCAAATGTTACAACTGCACAGATTCACGCCGATCCTGAGCCTGAGCCCATTTTAGTCCACTGGCTACTGACAAGTGTAAACTCCAGCTGGAGTGCCTATATGTTAGATGGGGGCTTGACTACTCCCAAGCTTGCAATCATCTGTGTACTTTGCTAACCAAAGATCCTCATTTGATAGGTTAATATCTGAGAAGTAGATGCCGAGGAGTAGACGTCCCAACATAAATCTCTGTTGAACTCCACTGATCACCTTTATGCTCTCAGAGGAAGCACCACAATTGCTACTGTGAAAGTCCTGTCTCTAGACTAGTTTCATATCCACCTAATCACATACTGGTCATTTTGGTACTCCTTCAACTTGTTTGGTACATTTGCATGAGGTATTCTATCAAATGCATTCAAATGCAATTCTCCACTGCATGGACAGCTTGTCGACAGTCTACAGCCTGAGTAACCTTTAAAGATTTGCTACTTCCTGAGTTTTTGAAATAAGTTAATTTCATGACAGTAACAGAATATAAAAGCCTGGCTCTGTGGTACAGAAGGATGGAGGCCTGTGACCCAGGTCACTGGGGTTCAATTAGCAGACCCGGCACTGGCGGAGACAGGCAAGGAAGGAGAGAAGTGTAGAGACACTGCCCACTCACTCCTGGCGGGGCAATTGAGGAACACACAATTGTGATTTCCCTACTGGAGACCAGGGAAACTAATTCCTCTGCTTCAGAGTTGGGGTGGAGTTGCTTACTGGACACATCCCTTGCAGAAGTGAGGGATGACCAGCACAGTCAGCCCACTGCACAGCTCCCTTCACCTGCTCAGCTGGGAAAAACCATGAACCTTCCCTGACTGCTGTCTAAATGAAGGTACCACCACAGATGTCCCTTGCCCAAGTGATGGGGAAATAAAGGGCTGATTCGCAGGAGGAGACTGATGACTGACAGATACAGGTGGCAAAAATGGTTAAAATGGTTTATGAGACAGCACATTATACATCCAAGGTCCATTCTCAATTTAGAGCATAGGATTTTCACATTGCCAGTACTCACCCTTAGACCTTGCCTCTCTTTTCAGGGAGGGCCACCCCCAGTCATACCGGGGTAAAATTTTTGAACCCACACAGAGTTATCCAGCTCCTTTTTAAAGGCTGGCCGTGTGTGCCACACTGCTCAACTTGGACAGGAAATTTGTTTTTGAGAACGGGCAAGTATTGCATGAAAAATATATTTCCCCCTCTTTGTCTAATTATTTGTTGGAGTAGTCTTTGATCTCTGGCCCTAGTGTTAGCAGGACTGTTGGATTTACTGAGGTAGAAGAGTTCTTAGACTACTAGATCCCTTATGGCCCCTATAAGCAAGACAGAGGTCATACTCTAAGAAGCCAATATGATGTTGAGTATAAAGGATAAGGCCTCCTGTCCTTCATCGTAGTTCAAGTCTTTTAGGCCCCTGAACTTTTTAGTTACAAACATCTGGGGTCTTTTCAATTACTTGATATGTTTAGAAAGGTACATTCCCAAGGGGATGCTGTACTCAATGATGGGTCTACTCAATGCTGAGTACAAGGAAGTGAGGACTTATTTTGACCTGGAAGAAATACCTTTTGCTATGAGCCATGCAAGATAAAAATATTTCCTAACCATCACTGTAACAAAGATGCAGAGGACAGGAAGAAATGGAAACAGATGATCCGCTGTGGTGACCCCTAACGGGAACAGCCGAAAGAAGATGATGACTGTAACATGATAATCAAATGTAAGGTAAATGTCCACTGAAATACCCAGGTTGCTAACAACCTTTTCATCATGAGGTGGTGTGGTGTCTATGCTACGAGTCGGAGCTACAGGGTGCTTACCAAATGTTACAACTGCACATTTTCACGCCGATCCTGAGCCCGAGCCCATTTTAGTCCACTGGCTAGTGACAAGTGTAAACTCCAGTTGGAGTGCCTATATGTTAGATGGGGGCTTGACTACTCCCTAGCTTGCAATCATCTGTGTACTTTTCTAACCAAAGATCCTCATTTGATAGGTTAATATCTGAGAAGTAGATGCCAGGGAGTAGACGTCCCAACATAAATCCCTGTTGAATTCCACTGATCACCTTTATGCTCTCAGAGGAAGCACCACAATTGCTACTGTGAAAGTCCCGTCTCTAAACTAGTTTCATATCCACCTAACCACATACTGGTCATTTTGGTACTCCTTCAACTTGTTTGGTACATTTGCATGAGGTATTCTATCAAATGCATTCAAATGCAATTCTACACTGCGTGGACAGCTTGTCGACAGTCTACAGCCTGAGTAACACTCTAAAAGAAGTTCACAAGATTCATTAGACAGGATCTACCCTTGGTAAAGACAAATTGCTGGGGGTAAGAGTCCGATAAGCTTTTTGATATCACAGTTAATTAAGTAACTTAGGACACATTCCATGGCCTTGTATATAAGGCTTGTTGGACTCATGGGTCTGTGGTGGGGCCACCCTTGAGGGGTGGCATTCTAACAGCTGTGTATCACTCCTTGGGACAAAGCCAGTTGGTACACTCAGGTTAAAAAGGCTGAAGAGGATGAAGAGTGGGTCCCCACCAGTGCTTGCTTAGTGTTATTAATTAGGTAACCAGGTATGTTATCAGGCCCCATGGATGAGGCATTCTTCATTTTGGAAAGCACCTTCAGTACATGCTCTTACACGATGACTGATGGTTTGATTCTATCAGGGATAAGTTGGCTTGGAATAGATGTCTGGGGTTGAAAATGGATTTGCCAGTATGTTGGCAATATCCACTGGACTTTAGTTAGTATCATTATGAATAATCATGGAGCAATGCTGGGTGCTCTTATTTTTCTGACATAACTAAACAAGCATTTACAGTGGTCTTCAGCTTCTGTAGCTAGTCTCAAGTTCATTTTTCTTATGTTCTTTTTCAATTTCTTATCTAGCTACTTGATGTTCTCCTTAAATTGGGGGTTGTTTGTTCTGCCTTATAAGTTTTAAGAGTTTATAACTTTTATTACATAGTTTATTAATGTTGGAGGACCACTACAGAGGTTTGCTTTTAGATCACTCCATTCGCTTGGAACTAGTTTGGACTGCCAATTTAATACTCTCGCCCAGGTGTGAGTAGAATTTTTCTGCATAACTCTTTGCAGTATCAGCATTATGGGTAATACCATTATACTCGAAATTAGACACTTCATCATATAACTGTAGGAGATTTGTATGTTTGAAGTCCTTGTAATCTGTGTTATTTTATTGAAGTGATTTGAAAATTTGATAGAGAAGATTACTAGTTTGCTGTCTGACTTGACCAGTGAGGGGAATACCTTGGAGGATGGTACATAAAGGTGCTAAATTGGATTAGGTTAATTGTATTCTGTTCCCTAGTAAAGTATTTCTCAATGTGGTCCAGGGAATTTTTCTTAATAAAATCTAAGAATTTCTGTACATATCCTACACCTTGGTGGTACAGGTCCACCAGTTAATTACTGGATAGTTACAATCACCTAAGATAACAGCATTCTTACCTACTTGAGACATTCATAACTACATTAAAAAAAGAAGACAAACCATGTTAACATTTTTTTCATACATTATATATCACGTTTTCTTTCTTTATAACATTTGTCATTCACTCCAACATTACATAAATTGCTCAATTCCTGCCTTCCCTTTAACCTCACGCCTGCTCCAAATCATTATTCTGCATGTATTGTTCCCACAATTTGCACAATTTCCATTTTTTATGCAATTTGCTACTACCCTTTTCTAAAGATTCTACTTCCGGTTCTTTTATTTCTGTTACAATATTCTCGGTTTCAAATACAGTTGGTTAAAACTTTGATTTCCATTTTCTAGTAATTGCTTTTTTAGCAGCCACGAACATTAAACTTAACAATGCCTTACTATGATTAGGCAATTCAGATCCTGTATCCCAGCCCCCCCCCAAAAAAAAAAACATTTCATTAGTTACACCCATTTGTTCACCTAATATTTCTGACAGAGCACTCTGTAGGAAATCTTTAAAGTCTGCCAACTCATTACACTCCCAAAACATGTTTCCAGTTACCTCTTTCTTTCTCATCACACCTCCAACTTTCAACATCTACCCAAGAAAAAAATCTTCGGAGTTTGCCTGGGGTATACAAATACAGATATAAACACTTCAAAACAAAAATCCTGACTTTTCTAGACTTTGTTGCATATTTGGGAGCCATACATATGTCCTCCCATTGTTTCCTTGTGAACTGCTTAGCTAGTCTCTCTTCCCAATCTTTTCTAACCTCTGATTGACTCCTACAGATATTGTGCAATATGTTATATGCCCTACCAATTATCCCTTTTTTTTAACAGCAGCTTCTGTTCTAGTTTCAAATAAAAACTCTGCAGCAGGTCATTTACTTAGGATTCCCCTATCCCCTTCTCTTTGCCTGTACCTTTGATATCAATCTCCTGTGTTGTGTCTGTATTCTAACTGTTAAAGTCAGACATCTTTAAGTGAGGCACAAGACTCTATAGGTTCATAGAGGTTCATAGATTAGTACTAAGCTAACTGCCCTTGAGAGCCATTTTAAGCTTAGCCAATTATCCCTTGTGAGACTCAAACCCTGCACCTTGTGCTTGTAAGGCAAACACCTTAACCATTAGGCCACCCTCCCAACCCACTTTTTTCTTCCCTTTTGTTAGTGACTTTTGTGGACAGATTATCAAGGTGAACCAAAAGGTTAACAAGTACTCATTATGGGGACAATAGAGTAACATCTTTACTGTCTGCAGAAAATGTTTCGTTACCATCATGTGACTATGATTTCTGTTAAGAAATGAAACATTCTGTCACTCAGTATGTGGCAGATTTAAATTCAAATTCAATGTACGTACTGGCATTTCATTTTGTGGTGTCAAATTCAATTTTATATATGTACTTGAACCCAAGCACTGATGCAAATAAAAGCAGAAATAAACAGGCAAGATAAATATCAACATTTTCTATTCAGAGGTCATGGTTCTCACACAGAAAAGAGTGGACTGCCCATTGTAACTGAAGTGACAGCAGTTACTACCTCAGGTGGAGTAGATTTAAGTACCTTAAAGTCCTGTTCACTCCTGAGGGTGGAAGAAATCAGCAGAATGACAACAGACGACTGCAGTGGTAGCAGTAATGCAGGCACTGGACTGTGGCAGTGAAGTAAGAAATGAGTTGCAACATGAAGCTATTTACTGGACAGTTTAAATCTTCATCTTCACCTATGGTTGCAAACCTCAGGCAATGTAAAAAAGTACAGTTTTGTACCTACCATAAATGTAGATGTTCGAGGATCTACATTGCTGCAGTCATAACCTGTGGGTAGTCCGCTGTCCTCGATCGGCCCGAATACCAAAGAGCTGGGCTGACGTCGGTCATTGTCGCCTAGAGCTGACGTCAGTACATCGTAGTACATAAGCGCATGACCGACGCCATATCCTCAGTCTTTCTTGCCCCAGATGTCAGAAGGCCTAAGAATGAAAGAATGCCACAGCCAAAATAATAAACGCCCAACAACTACCAGTGTGGAAATAAAGATAATCCTAAAAAAACACAGCAAACACAAACTATAGATGGGAAGGAGGGAGGGATAATTGGACTGCAGCAATGTAGATCCTCGAACATCTACATTTATGGTAGGTACAAAACTGTACTATGTTCTTCGTCTCACATTGCTGCAGTCATAACCTGTGGGTAGAATCCCAAAGCAAAGGAAAAGGGAGGCTGGCAAACTAAATAGCATTAGGAGCTGCTAACATGCCCTGTAAAACTGCAGTGGCAAACCCAGCCCTGGACTTGGAATAAAGAGGGAGATGGTAATGCTTAGTAAAAGTGTGTACTGAACTCCAAGTAGCTGCCTCCAAAATATCCTTAGTAGCTACACCCCTCAAAAAAGCAGTAGATGTGGCAGTAGCCCTAGTAGAATGAGGTCTGATCCCAGCAGGAACATCCTTCCCATGATGAGAATAACAAAAAGCAACACATTGACCAATCCACTTAGAAATAGTCTGCTTTGAAACAGCTTTCCCTTGTGAACCCAAAGCAAAAGAAACAAATAACTGTTGAGTCTGTCTGAACTCCTTAGTTCTGCTCAAATAATAACGTAACTGCCTGTGGATATCCAAAGAATGCAAGACTTTTTCCCCCTTATTTTGGGGATCAGCATAAAAAGTAGGCAAATGAATAGACTGGTTCAAGGCCACATTAGAAATCACTTTAGGCATAAAAGTAGGGTTAGTTCGCAAAGAAACTCTATCCTTATGAAATATCAGAAAGGGTTCAACTGCCATGAGTGCCTGCAATTCAGATACCCTCCTAGCAGAAGTAATGGCCAACAAAAAAGCAGTCTTCCAAGACAAAAACTTCAATCCAGACGTAGCTGCAGGTTCAAAAGGAGGTAAAGTAAGCTTCTCCAACACAAAATTGAGATCCCAGGAAGGAGTAGCAGCTCTACGTGGGGGTCTTGTATTCTTTGCCCCTCTAAGAAATTGTTTGAACAAAGGGTGAGAAAATAAAGGAGGGTCACAATCATAGTGAGCAGAAATGGCTGCAGCATGAACCTTCACAGAAGAGAATGACAAACCCTTGTCCAGTAATTCAGTAAGATACTGTAGTGCAAAACTCAAATTAGGCACTGAAACATCAAAGCCCTTTGCTGTGCTCCAAAGAAAAAATCTCTTCCATTTATCAGCATAAACTTTTCTAGTACTAGGCCGCCTGGCTTCCAAAATGACATCTAAAACCTGTTGAGGAAGCTGAGACCCCACCGACTCCATCACAGAATACGCCAGGCAGTTAGATGCAGGGACTGCACCCGAACATTGAGAAAATGATTGTTTGACTGGGATAACAAATGAGTAACCTGTGGCAGAAGCCAAGGAGGCTCCTGAATTAAACTCCTCAGCAGAGGATACCAATGCTGACGTGGCCAATCTGGTGCTATTAGAATCATGCAAGGCTTGTCCCGCCTGACTTTCAAGAGTACATTGGGAAGAAGAGGCAGAGGAGGAAAAGCATAAACGTGAAGGTTGTTCCAACTGAAAGATAGAGCATCCACTTTCCAAGCATTTGGGTGGAACATCTTTGTGCAAAATTTTGGCAGTTGAAAATTCAGTGGAGAAGCGAACAGATCTATGTCTGGAGCTCCCCAAGCCACGGTCAATTGTTTGAATACCTGAGGATCCAGTTTCCACTCGTGGGGATCCACAATTTGCCTGCTCAATACATCTGCTAGGGAGTTCTGTGCTCCTGGCAGAAACCGTGCTTGAAGATTGATTTGCAAACTCAGAGCAGTCTCCCACAAAATCATTGCTTGTCTGCAAAGAGGGTAGGAATGGGTTCCCCCTGCTTGTTGATGTACCACATGACTGTTGTGCTGTCTGTTTGAATCAACACCTGTCCCGGCTGAAGTAGGTCCTTGAAGGCCATCAAAGCAAATTGGACTGCTAACATCTCCTTCATGTTGATATGCAAATGTAGTAGTTTGGGAGGCCACATGTCTTGTATCCATTTCCCATTGAAGTGTGCTCCCCAAGCCAAGTCCGAGGCATCCATCGTTAGGATCTGACTCGCCTCTGGTCGGGTCACAGAGAGTCCCTTGTTTAGGTGACATTCCTGAGCCCACCACAAGAATTCCTTCTGGATGCAAGGTATAATCCGAATGACAGTGTCCAAACCGTGGCAGTGTTGAGTCCACACACTTTTGAGATACCATTGTAGCTTCCTCATATGCAGTTTGGCATTGGGAAGTACTAGAATGCAAGATGCCATGAACCCCAAGGCTTGAAGGACTGTCCTTGCAGTCAGCCTGGATATTACTGATAACTGCTGGAAGTATAGATGAAGACTTCTTTGTTTGTCCGGGGTCAGAAATGCCATCTGAGAAGCTGTATTCAGTCTCACACCCAGAAAGCACATGTCCTGAGAGGGCACTAGACTGGACTTTATTTCGTTCACAGAATACCCTAGGCACCTTAAAACTGCCATTACATACTGGAGATGTTGTAGTAACTTGTCTTTGTTTTGAGCAAGAATCAGGCAATCGTCCAGATAAGGATAAATTTGTATTCCTCTCTGTCTGAAAAAGCAATTACAGGAGCCAGAACTTTGTGAATACTCGGGCGCAGTAGATAAACCAAAGGGCAATGCAGAGAACTGATAATGAGAAGTACCAGCCCGAAATCTCAGGAATCTCCTGCAGCTGGGCCTGATAGGGATGTGAAGATAGGCCTCTTTGAGATCCAGGATTACCATCCAGTGATCTTTGCCCAGCATAGGCAGAAGTTGTTGTAATGTTAACATCTTGAACTTTGGAATGTCTAGGTAGGTATTGAGAATGGACAAATCCAGAATTGGCCTCCAAGTGTTTCCTTTCTTTGGCACTAGGAATAGACGGGAATAAAAACCTAGGCCTACTTCTGACGGAGGGACCACCTGAATTGCCCCCATCTGTAAAAGTAAAGAAATTTGCTCCTGAGCCTCCATCCTTTGCTGAGGAGGCACATCCGGCATGCCTTTGAAAGGAGGAAAAGTGTGAAAATAAAACTTGTACCCGTGATTTATTATATCCAACACCCATTTGTCCTGGGTGACCAAATGCCAGTTTTGTTTGAAAAGTCCCAACTTTCCTCCTAGAGGAGCTGCCAGTAAAGAAGGGTATGGCAGCGGAAGATACAGGTCATTGGGTCTGTTTACGAAAAGGCTGACCCCTGCCCTCACCAGAAGACTGAGCAGGAGAACTCCAAGTCCTAGGTCTGAAAGAACCCTGAACGTGAGCTCTGCCTCTACCACGCCTAGACCTGCCCTTAGACTGATAATCCGAAGAAGGAAAAGACCATCCTCTAGCAGGCCAATTCCTACTAAACTTAGGGGGCTGCACCTGCATAAAATCTTTGACCGTCTGCATAGACTTAGCCTTATCTTCCATCTTTTTCAAAACTGATTCCACAGAAGGACCAAAAAGTACTTCAGATTGAAGAGGAGCATCCAAAATCCGAGCCTTAACATACTCTGACAAATTTTGATCCTTAAGCCAGGCATGTCTACGAATAACTGAACCTGTAGCAGCCACCCTGGATGCAGCCTGAAGAGCATCGAAACCACACTGCAAAGAATGCTTGCCAACTTGACCTGATGCATGAACCAACTCCTGGAGCTCCTTACACTCTATACCCTCAGATAAAGCATCCACCTTAGATTTCAATTGACCTAACAAAAAATTCTGATACTTCAGCATATGAAACTGGCAATTCAAAGCCCTCATCGCTAACGTAGAGGAGGTGTACACTTTTTTCCCCCATCTATCTAAAGCTCTAGAATCTTTATCCAAAGGAACTGGATTCTTAGCCACAGAAGCCCTAATACCCTTCGGACCTTGAGTAATAGTTTCCGGATCAGCTCTAGGACTCTTGTACAAATACTGATGTGCTTCTGGAACTCTATAATATCTGTCTGGCTTAACAGGGGCAGGAGGTAAAGAATCAGGATTAAGGGAAGATTCAGAAAAAACATCCTGAACAACTTCTAAGACAGGAGGAATAGCCAAGGGCCTATGCTGTGGCAGAAACAAAAATTCCCTGAGCCGTTTCCGAGAATCCGAAAAATCCTGACCTTCCCACTTGAAATGCTCCCTCATGGAATGTAAAGTCTCAGAAAAAGAAAAATCCTCTGGAGGAGAAGCAGAAGGACAGGAGTCCTCTGCATCCGAATCTAAATAAGAAGGGAATTCCTGAATTTCTTCAGCTGAGGAATCAGAGTAGTCTGAGGAATGATCCATCCCCTCTAAATCTGCCTCCACCCTAGGCCTCTTCTCTGGGGGGGGCATAGAACCCCTGATCAAAGTAATCAAGTCCTCAGCCATTTTTAACATATGCTTTTTAGGAACAGGGGCTGGAGAGCTAGAACTATGACCAGGGCCAACATGACAAGGTTTGGCCTTAGCATGGGCTTTAGCCACTGAAGTAGAAGGCCTAATAACCTTCTGTAAAGATGGAACTACAGACACATGAGAAGCACCTTCAGCCGGGCCTAACTCCTGAGAGGCCAACTCCTGTAAAAGTAAAGGTTCCCCATGGGATTCAGCCGAACCCTCGGCAGGATCCACAGATTCAACCGGAGGCTCCGTAGAACTGGCGTCCGCAACGGACAACTCATCCGGTTTAGACTTCAAAGATCTATCTTTACGCTTTCTAGCAGTAGCGGGCGTCGGAGGATCCAACGGCATGTTATAGTTACACCTTTTACTGAAAACAAGCCTGGCACAGTCTAATCTCCGTTTAATGGTGCGCTTGTTAAATCTAGCACAAAAGCGACACCCGACCACGTCGTGCTCAGGCCCTAAGCAAGGAATACAGAAAGAATGAAAATCCTTATGAGGTATCTGTTTCCCACAAGAAATGCAATTATTAACTTTTTCTGACATCTGGATAACTGAGGCAAGAAAAGACAAAGATTTCCCCAACGGGGTACTTAGCCCAACTTGGTCTTCGGTCTGAAACTCGATAAAATGGAAATTTCAGAACGCCGAACGGCACTTGCAAACGCTGCTTCTGCTTCGGACCACGCGGCAAGAAAGACTGAGGATATGGCGTCGGTCATGCGCTTATGTACTACGACGTACTGATGTCAGCTCTAGGCGACAATGACCGACGCCAGCCCAGCTCTTTGGTATTCGGGCCGATCGAGGACAGCGGACTACCCACAGGTTATGACTGCAGCAATGTGAGACGAAGAACATCATGACACTGCAACATGTGAAAATGAGGTACTTTCATAGGGATGTCAGGCACACTCCAAATGGCAAAGTAAGTATTTTAGCTATTCAGACAGAACCTGTGGAACAGTTTATGCTCCTCCGAGATGCAAGAAGTTGTATAGGTAGTTTGGGCTCTTAATGATGACCCCCCTCCTCCCCGATAATGCTCAGCAGTGGAAGGACAGCAGGAATGACATATTGGGGAGAGAACCTGGACACATTCAAAAGATTATACTGCTCACCTTGTCTGGGAACATCTGAGGATCTTACAGGAAGATCTAGAGACAGGGAAATCTGCTCTGCCCTGCCCAACTTTGCTTTCACTAAGACCATCATCAAGACAAGCATTTTGAAAACTGGATAGATTTATTTAGTTATTTGACATTTGTTTACCAGGGTGGTCTGACTGCTGACTGGGTCTATAGAACCCATTTTCAGCAGAGGCCCAGGGAGAAAAGCTCCACATACAGTACAATACAAAAAAAAGCATAATCCAATACAATACAAATTACATTAGAAAGACTGCACAAAAATAAGTTGAAAGAACAAATTATGTTGCAAGATGTTGCAATATATTACTACACATCTAGACAATTCTATAGAGTTAAAACATTGTAGACAATAATTTATTTTTATTTTTTAATTTAACATTTGTTAACCTGGAAAGTCTGACTTGGGAAGGAGCCAATTTTCAGCGCAGGCCTGGGGAGAAATGCTCCCGATGCAGGTCTTTGTAACGTGAGAGGAAACCGGAGTACCCAGAGGAAAGCCACATGAACGCAGGAAGGACATGCAGACTCTGCACAGAAGGCACTCTAGCTGAGAATCGAACTAGAGAACCTCTTGCTGTGAGGTGACACTACCACTGCACCACTGCACTGTCCAATATATATAACAATAATAGTCACTCTCACTGTACATGTAGATAGTGTCCAAAAAATAGTACGTAGGTAGTGCAATGTGTGACATTGACTGTTATAGTAAATGAAATATAGAATGTTCGTTTCAGTTAGGAAAATAGCAGCCAGAAAGTTAGTGATAAAGATAAGACAGTGCGAGAGAGTTATGAAGAATAGAAACAATACAGCCTTAGCAATAGCTTAAGGATATGGTATAGAAACAGAGGAGTTAGAAGAGCCTTAGGATCTTGGCAGTCTGTGAGAGATTGAAATTTGACAGAAGAGGACAACGAGGCTAGTGTGAAAGAGGAGAAAGACCTGAGCATTAGGCAGGGTTTATGCAGGAGCAGAGCCTTTTATTTTTGAGATGATTTTTAAAGAGGCTTTGAAATGGATTAGGCCAGGCATAGACCTGGTAGCTAGAGCTAGTGAATTCCAAAGGACAGAGACAGAGTATGAATACAGAGAGTGACCTGTTTTTTTTTGTGGGTTTTGAGATAGCTAAGAGCTTTTCATCTTCTGATCATAGGGATCGATTTGGTGTGTAAAATGTGACTAGATTGGCTAGTGCAGAGTAGGCAGTAGGCTTGAAAATAAGGTTGTGCAAGGTGGAGACCTGAATAAAGGCAAGTTAGTTGGGTAGTTCAAGCCAGTTTAATTCTAGTAGTGGTTTACAATGGTGTGTGTGATATTTAGAGCTTGTGGCAGACTTTGCAACTTTGTTGTAGCACTTTTCCATCTTGCTTAGGGTAGAAGTTTGTAAGTTAGTTCAGATAGGGGCACCATAAAGAAGCATACCTCTCAACCTGGAATCATCAAAAATTTGGACAAGGCCCATGAAAAATAGGTACAAATCTGTACGCTTATTAACATGAAATTTGCATACATACCTACGTAACCCCACCCACTCCAATGGAATTGTGGGATACCAACTTTCAAACACAAACTGAAGAACAGACAACCAAAATATGGCACCAGAGTCCCCCTGCAGCCATTTCCAATGCCCCATTACCTGGCTATTTCACCCTATTTACCATAAATACTAGTGTGTGCATACAGCTTTACTTCTACAATGATTATTTGGATTTTATTTTTATATCACAATGCACAAACACGAATAGACATCTGCTACACAAAGCAATACTGTCATACAATGAAAATAAACTTTGCATTAAAACTTCTCTGCCCTTGAAACTCACATTCATTGAAACCCACACCACATCCAAAGAAAATGCATCTGGCCAGTGGTGGATAAAGATTACCTTTGGGCTGTTTTCAAATCATAGGCCCCTTGCATACAAAACAAGAAACATACACGTGTTCTTTGATGCACCTTCCTGACTTTATTAAATTATATTCCTTGTATAATACAGCACACTTGTTAGACTTAAAGCACATTTTAAATTTATTATTTGAACATTTTTCCAGTAGGCAATGGAAGCAAATGCATCTACCAATAATGACAAAAAAGTCCAATTCACACACACATTATATATATATATATATATATATATATATATATATATAAAAAGACAGTAGTGTAAACCATAGGCATCTTGCAGAGCTTCTCGTCTCGCACTTATTTTTTCTTTTGGGGGGGGGGGTGGAGGAAAAGGCCAAAAACCAGGGATACATTTTAAACATTGCTTTCATAATTTTGGAAAGTTGCTAGAATAAAATGTGATGTTACCACCATGCATTTCACTGCCAAGGCTTGAATCCAGGACCCTGTGCACTACAGTCAGAGCAACATACCACTATGTCAAACCTCTCATCTTTTGCCAGTGACACTGCATTTAAAATAAAATCATAATCTGATGTTAGATCAACCTGTAAAACTAGCCAAGGTATTAACTTGACTCAGTGCATCATACCATCACCCATACGTTTTTTTTTAAGGAAAAAGAAGTTATGTACTCACCATAACATTCCATCTGAGTAGGTAACCTTTATTTGTCAGCAACCTGTGGGTTACGGATCCGAGCCGGCAGCATAAGAAGCAAAAAGATCAGAGCTCCAAGCTCCTCCCCTTACCCATACTATACTGCAACCTCCTTCCAATCCTCAGATAACATTTGCCACCTGCACATAATAACAAAACAAACAACCTGAAACACCTGACTCAAAGACAAAGTAAAGCTCATAAGACCGAACCTTGAGCTCAGCTAAATAACTATCAAGGTCAGGGGGAAGGAAGGAGGGACAGTTGCTGACAAATGAAGCTTACCTACCTAGATGGAACATTATGGTGAGTACATAACTTCTTTATCTGAAGTAGTTAACTTCATTTGATCAGCAACCTGTGGGACAGAGTCCCCAGCTACCCGAAATCTTGGGAGGCCCTTAAGGAAGGATATTCCAGAGTACTGCAGAGCCAAAGGCAGCCCTTCTTCTAGACACCAAATCCAGTTTATAATGAGAAATAAAAGTGTGAGACAATGCCCAGGTAGTCGCTGAACAAATGTCATCCAGGGAAACTCTAGACCAGAATGCAGCAGACGTTGCCATAGAACACGTAGAATGAGCATGAACTCCAATTGGTTCTGGTAGACCAGACTCTCTGTATGCTTGTAGGATACAACTCGATATCCACCTGGCAAGAGTCACCTTTGAAACTGGGATTTGCAAAGGAGACAAAATGTTGATCAGATTTACGAAAGACAGCCGTCCTGTGCAAATAAAAATGTAACTGTCTGTGAACATCCAGCAAATGAAGTTTATATTCTTCTTTGTTCTGGAAATTAGGGAAAAAGACAGGCAAATTAATGGACTGATTAATGTTCATCTCGGAAGCAACTTTAGGGAGAAAGGAGGGATTAGTCCTGAGAGATACCCTTATCCTTATGAAACACAAGGTATGGAGGTTTGATACAGACAGCCTGAAGCTCTGATACTCTCCTGGCTGAAGTAATGGCTACCAAAAAAGCAGTCTTCCATGACAAGAACTTCAGATCAACAGAAGCTGCGGGTTCAAAAGGAGGCGCAACTAACGCCTGAAGAACTAAGGTCAGATCCCACGGCGGGGGAGTCTCAAAAGAAAAGTGCCTTTTAGAAAGGTCTTACAAATTCTGGCAGCAGCGAGAGAACCAAAGTTGTCCCCAATATGAAAATGGGAAATGGCAGCCAGCTGGACCTTCACAGTAGATGAGCTGTCCCCTTGCTGAAAAATATGAGACAAGAATTCCAGTACCACTGAAATAGAAGCGGTAAAAGGACCCAAGATCTTTCGCGAAGCCCAAATTGAAAAATGTTTTCATTTGCTACTGTAAATCTTCCTGGTAGAGGGTTTATGTAGGACAGACTTGACTCGGGAAGAGATACCAGGAGTCCTAGCAACTAGGGGAACTGGATCAGCCAAGCTCAGAGCTTGTGACCGTCCAGGTTCGGAGGAGCCCTTCCTGAGGGATGAGAAATCAGATCCGGAATGGGATCCAAGATCCAGAGTGGAGCTATGAGATGAGACCGCAAGCAGGGGAACCAGACTTGACGAGGCCAGAATGGGGCTATGAGGATAATCTTGCTCCCCAACCTTTGAGCTTTCTGCAGATATTTTGTCATAAGCTGACGTGGAGAATATGCATAAAGAAGACCGGGCGGCCAAGCATGGACTACAGCGTCTCTGGGAGATTCCCCCAAAGGAGGAATTAGAGTGAAAAACTCGGTGCACTTCGCGTTGGAAGGCAATGCGAAGAGATTGCAGCACGGCTGACCCCACTTGAGGAAGATCTGTTCTGCTACACAAGGATTCAGAGACCACTCGTAAGGAGAGAGGATAGTTCTGCTCAATTTGTCCACCAGTATGTTGGACTGACCTGGAATGTGCATTGCTAACAGGAAGCGGTTGGTGGAGATTGCCCATTCCCAAACTCTCATGACTTCTTGGCAAAAGGGGTAAGACCTGGTTCTCCCCTGTTTGTCAATATACCAGACCACTGACACATTGTCCGACTGGATAGCAATAGTCCCCTGAGGAAGAGAGGCATGAAGGGCCTGCAACGTTAAAAGGACCGCCCTCATCTCCAGGACATTTATATGCAGTACGGTCTCGGTCTGAGCCCATGTGCCCTGGACAGTCCTGCCCGCACAATGCCCCCCCCTACCCTAGGCAGGAGGCGTCCGTGGTCACTGTGGCCTAGGGTGGTGACATAACAAAGGGTCGCCCTTCCAGAAGGGCTCGGGATTGAAGCCGCCACATGAGGGAGTTCCTGCAAACCCTGCTGAGGGGAATCAGGAAGTCTAGAGGGTGGTGTAGAATAGACCACTGGGCTTGCAACGTTCACTGTAGAACCCTCATATGCAGACGAGCATAAGGAATCAGATTGATCGCTGCCACCATGGACCCCAAAGCTCTCAGGATTAATTCTGCTGGGGGAGCAGGGGACTGAAAGAGGGCTAGCACATGCAGAGTCATGCTGTGAAGTCTGTTTGACGTTAGGAAGGCCCTGGCCTGGAGGATATCTATCCTGCCCCTATGAAGTCTAACACTTGAACAGGCTGGAGGAAAGACTTCTTGACATTTATGGTTATCCCCAACCGGGGCAACATCCAGAGGAAGAAAAGCCTGGCTAGAGAAAGATGATGCCTGGTGGGGGAAGTGAGGAGACAGTCATCTAGGTACAGGAAGACCTGTATGCCCTGGAGCCTCAGGTGGGCCGCTACAACTGCCATGAACTTGGTGAACACCCTGGGGGCGGCTGTGGTGAGACCCAAGGGTAGGACCCTGAACTGGTAAGGACTGGCCCCTAGCCAAAAGCGGAGAAACCTCCTGGACCGTCTGTCCATGAAAATATGGTAGTATGCATCCTTGAGGTCTATGGAGCACATCCAGTCCTCCTCCTGCAAGAGGGGCAGGATGGATTGGAGCGTAACCATCCAGAATTTTTCCTTGGCAATGAAAAGGCTCATTGTTGACAGGTCGAGAATCAGCCTCAAGTCCCCCGTCTTTTTTGGCACCAGAAAAAACCTGGAGTAGATGCCTGATCCAGACTGGTCTGGGGGCACATGCTGGATGGCTCTTTTTTCTAGCAGCTTTTTTATTTCCAAAGCCGCGGCCTCCCTTTGAGCAAGTGGGACATCTAGGAGGCGCCCTGAGTAAAGGGGCTCATTTATGAAGGAGACTGAACAGCCTCTGGATATTATCTGAAGCACCCAGCGATCTGTCGTGATGGACTCCCATTGAGCCAGGTGCCTTGAAAAACGCCCCCCCGACTGCCTCCAGAGAGGAGCAGTTGGGCAACCCCTCAGGGCTGCTGCTCGGGTCGGTCAGAAAAGGGTTCCCGTGACCCGAAGTTCTTTGGACCGCCTCTGCCTCTGGGCCGGCGTCCACCTTGTCCCCCTCTGCCTCTGGGGGAGAAGGAGTCCTGAGAGTTCTGGGCCTGCTGATATTTCTGGAACCACATTTCTTCTGCCCTCGCTGGTTCCTGGAGAAGGACCTTTAAGGGGTAGAGAAGCGGATTCCGATGGCTGACAGCATTTTCCCATCTTTCTCGCTCTGGACCAGCATCTCGTGGATGGTCTTCTCGAAGAGGTTCGACCCCGTCAAAGGGTGCATTTGCGAAGGACGCCTTGAAGGGTTCCAAGAAATCGCAAAGTCGAAACCAGGCATGACGCCTTAAGGCGATACCAGATCCGCTAGCTCTAGTGGCTCCCTCCGTGGCATGGGAAAGTAGCCGCATAGAAGTATTAATGTAGACACTGACATGAGAGTGGCCATACGAGCCGCGAAAGTCTGTTTATCCTCTGCCGACATGGACTATGGGGGAGACTCAGCGTACTCTTTGACCAGGTCCCAATGCAGTCTGATTACATGAGCCAAGTAACTCAGCGCCCTTATAGAGAAGGTAGCTGAAGCAAAAGTCTGCTTTCCAATACGGTCCAGTGCCCGAGACTCCTTGTCAGGGGGATGGACTGAAGAACTTTCCTGGGAGAGTTCCTTTTTGGTGTCCGCCACCACCATGGCATCAACCGGGGAACCCTTACTCCATGAAGCTCTGTATGCAGGGGGACTAAGAACCTTATCAGGCCTTCTGGGTTTCGGCTTTACAGTGTCCGGCTCCTTCCACACCCTGGTGGTAATCAGGTCGACCAGGGGGTCGGCTGGGGGGGACACCCAAGAGGTAGATGGGCCTGTGTCGAACGCCTCCAGGAATACCAACTCATCCAAAGAGGGTTTTTGGGTGGACCCCCCCTTTGGCGGAGTATTTCCATAATGTCTCCAAAGGAGACGTCGTAGGGGGGTGATTGGGGGCACCCTCCCCTTCCTCCAAATCGGTATCCTCGATGAGGGACTCAGGGGAGTCCAAGTGCCCCCTTTTGCACAGGCGTTTGTGAGGGACCTCCTCGTGGGAACTGTCCGAGGAGGGCTCACCAACAGATTCATGTTCCTCCAGGGGAACTGGCTGGGGCATCAACGACACAGGCTGTTCCTGGGGGGACTGGATGATGGAGGACAAACTGAGCTGTGAGGGAGCGGGGGCAGACCCTGAGGAAAGAGTAAGGGGTCTCGATCCTCCAGAGAGAACCCTCTCCACCACGTCGAATGCCGAAGGGGAACCGGCCTCTCTAAGACAGGTGGCCGAGACCCTTGGATCCGAGGGGATTGGTGCCGGAGCCGAAGTGGTCGGACCAGAGAGGATGGTGTGCTCCAACCGCAAAGGAGCCGAAGACACACTCAACCCCCGGATCTGTTGCCCAACTCTCGGCTCTGAGAGCTCGGATCCAATAAGATTGAGGGCATGGCCAGGGTCGAGGTAGTAATAACCATCGGCGCCGACCCCCTGGCTCCGGGGCTCCTCAAATCCGAAGACACTGAAATCTGGTGATGGATCTGAGAAGGAGCTATCGGGGCGAACAGTGGAGCTGAACTCTGCCCCAGTGGGGGGAGGCAGCAACACTCTCATCTGCAGCTGAGTTTGCAAGAATCGACGCATCATCTGGTCCATATCTGCCTCCGAGATGCTGCGGGTAGACCTGGAGGAAGCCAACGAGGGCCGACGGGACGACCACCTCGAGCCTGGTCAGGTCTCCTCCTCCGGCTCTGGGGAGAAACGTGGAGAATGGAGCCGTGGGGAGGAAGGCTTGGAAACTCTCAATGGAGAAGAGACAACTTTAGCGGGAGGGGCCGAAGGGTCCAATTCAGCCTGTCGCTTGTGGCTTCTTTCTCCTCTCTCTCTCTCTCTCTCTCTCTCTCCCTTCTCTCTTTTCTATCATTCTTGGCCTCTCGTTTTCCCTGAGACAAGGTGGGAGGGTGAGTCCCAGACAGGGGAAGTGGGCCGGCGGCTGTCGCTACAGAGAGGGAAGGAGAAGAAGCTGATTCCACGGTAGAAGACCCACCAGAATCAGCTTGTTCCTCCTATCCCGTAAGGCTCGGGGGTTGAAGGCTGCACATATCTGACAGCCCAAAAGGTGCGGAACCCCCAAGCAAATCACACACTGAGTGTGACCATCTGCTGGCAACAGCTTATGGCCACACTCAGAGCACTTGGAAAAAGTCACTTTATGACTTTCAGCCATACTAGAGACACACACACAAACACACACGCGCACCTGAAAGAGGGAAAAGGGGCCTACTAAGGGATGGACAACTACCAAAGTTAAGGGGGAGATAAAGGCTAGGGAGAATGGAAACACGCACACACAAAAAAAAAATAGACAAAAAGAGAAAGTTTGTAGTAAAAGATGCTAACTTGCTTGGAGCTCGAAAAATCCTGTGCTTGGCAAAGCCGCGGCAAAAGAGATCTGAAGATTGGAAGGAGGTTGCAGTGTAGTATGGGTAAGGGGGAAGAGCTTGGAGCTCGGATCTTTTTACTTGGTATGCTGCCAGCTCGAATCCGTAACCCACAGGTTGCTGATCAAATGAAGTTAACTACTTCAGATCTATTAGTTGTTCAAGAATGCAGCTGCTGACCTTGTTTGTCTTAAATACGACAGTAACTATTTTGCCCTGTAATGCATTCATTTTGTAAAATTTCACACACTGATTACGTTGTAACTGTATTCTATGCTTGAAGTGCACTGCTCTCTGTCTTCCCTGGTCATCAAAATATAATAAAATATTTTAATACTGCAGTACAACTAAAATCATGTCATCCTCAGGATATTTCAATGAGTAAGCTTCATTTCACAGTTCTCATACTCTTGGACTGTGTGCAAGTCATAAAAAACTAAGCAAAGTGCTACTGACACATTCAACCTACAAATATGATCAGCCACTTTCAGTCTGGTTTCTTGGTGTACAGAAGAACTTAACTTCTTTAGCTGAGAAGTAAATCAAATTTGAGAAAAAAAGAAAAAGAGTTACCAAAAATTCTCCTCTACCAGTGTTAATTTCCCCACAAAATATTTTGCGTTGTACTCCTAGACAAAACCATTTTCCAGAATACCACCTTCAGGATACATTAACAGTCATCCATGACTATTTTCTTTTTGCCACTAACTGTTACCAAGGGCGGTATCTTGGGGGAAAAAAAACAGTGATGTCACTGCATTACCTCTAGTCTAATTACATAATACATGTCCCAAGAAGTAACACCCAGAATACACATTAAATACACATTCAAAAATAAAAAAAAATAAAAGTATTGTTAAAATTTTACCAAAGGGTTCATTCAGTAATCTCCAAACACACACACATACACACCTTCCTACTATGATCTCTATGCTGATCATGTCTGGAAAAAAAATAAGCCTCTTCCACGTATTCACATAACACTGTGAGGTCATCCAAGCATTAACTGTGCAACACTAATTAAAAAAAATCTGTTCATCAAAAGGGACACCAACAGATGAAGTATGGTGTTGCAATCATCTCACTAAGGCAAGTGGGCATTTCACAGAGGGGCTATTAAGAACTAGGGCAACTATCACTCTGAGAATTTCCTGTACATCAGTGTATCTGTGTATGACAGTTGATTCCAACAGCTCTGTCACACTCAACACTTGGCTACCAGACTTGTATGCTCAAATGAATCAATTAATCACCATTAAAGCCTGCAATTGCTAAATCAGTATGAGCCTGAGTCAAATGTGTAGAATGGGGCCAATGTGTCTTACTTTGTTGCAATTAATAAAAGTGTACTACAAAGCATGTTTGTTTTCCATGGTATTATAACTCTCTATATGCTCCATTTGTATTACATCTAATTTCAAATGCATGCAACTGGTTTTAGGTAACTAGCTCGTGAACATGACAAAATCTAGAATCAAGACCGACTAATAAAAAATATTGAAACAAAAAACTTAGACGCGAGTAGTAGAAAGACCAAAACTACAGGTCACATTGACTAAAGTGGGTACTCAAGACTTATGAAGCACGTTTATAGTATTTTGTTATATAAGCAGTCTTTGGGTTCTGTCTTTTAGAGCCAAATGTGTTCTCTTTTCCACTGCCATTTTTAGTTCATACCCACACCATACCAACACACACACACACACCTTACCTGCAGACAGTGTTTCGAGCAGACTAATACAATCCATCTCTCTCTCTCGTTTGTTCCTTCTAGCAGGCTAGTAGCAGCTATCTCGCAGAAGTCTGACAACAAAGAAGTATACAATCCATCTCGACTCTCACAGATAAATAAACGACTCATTCCGTTCCTCAGAAGACAGCCAACAAATAAATAAATCCTTCTAGCAGCCAGCCAACACTCGCGGAAGGTCTGACAACAAAGCAAAAGCAATTTTCCACTCGCGTTTGCTGGAAATGCTGAATTCTGACAGGTTGATGGAGCTGACGTCATCGCTCACATGATGACGTCAGCGAAACCGCAAAATTTAAAAAATAATGTTAAATAAATCGGAAATGAAGGGGTGCCACTCGGGAATCGTAGCACCCTATTATTTAACCCCAAAACTCATTTTTTACTGAGTAATTCAGTATGGTTGGGAGGTCTGTAAAGAAGGGAGGGAAGTAAAAATTTTTTTATAAGGGTAGTTTTGGTTGCTGCAGTAAATAAATGTTTGTTTCTATACGAGTCCCAGTTTTTGATGAGTTTTCTTTATTTCGCTGTATATGGGGGTAAATGAAAGTTTAATGTCAATAACACCACCTAAAGTTTGGTTTCCTGCACTATTTCTATGACAGTGTTGTCAGATGCGAGGATGTTGAAATGATCAGTGGCAGTGGAGGTGATTTTAGGATGAAAGAGTACTAGTTTTGTCTTCTTTGGATTAAGAAAGAGTTGGGCATTTCTTAGCCAGGATTCGACTGCAGTAAAGGACTGTTGAGTTTTTGAAAGTAGTTCTGGTAGTGATTGAGCAGTACAGATTATGGTGAAATCCATCAGCATATTGATTGAGGGTCCCAGGGTGAGAGGCAGTGTGAAGGTTGTTTGTGAACATGCTAAAGAGTAGGGGTCCTAGGATGGAGCCTTGCCGGACTCCAGTAGGGTTGTGGAGAAAGAGTGAGAGTGAGAGCTCATTGGACCATTTCACTGCTTGCGAGGTATCTCTGAAACCATTTTACTGTTATGTAAGAAGCCTAAGTTAGACAGTGTGTTCAAAAGTAAGGGGTGAGACACTGTGTCAAAGGCCTTGTAGAGATCAAGGAATACTGAGGCTGTATAGCATCCTGCATCTCTGGCCTTGTTCACGCTGTTTGTAAAAGATAATAGGGCTGTAACTGTGCTGTGGCTGGGTCAGAAACCATGTTGGGTTTTAGTTAAAAGGTTGTTTTGCTACAGATATTGCATTACCTGCTGATGGATACCACTCTCGAGAATTTTGAATATGGGTGACAAGATGGACAAAGGACGGAAATTGGATGGATCAAGAGTTGCCTCCTTTGTGGATGGGGCTGATGTGAGATTCTTTCCATATGGTAGGCACTTCTAATTCAGACCTATTTATAAGGATACTGATTGGGCAGGCGACTGAGTTAGCAGCCAGTTTGAAGTAGTGTGGTGGAAGATTGTCAGCTGAGGTAGAGCAGGGTTTTCATTTTTGGAGCAGTTTCTTAATGGTGTCAGTGGGTATGGGCTGAAATGAGAATGGGGTTTGTATGACGTTATGTTGAATAGGGGGTTAATAATGAGAGTGTTAGAAGTAGCTGATGGTCTGGGATTAGCGTCTGAATAGGCTGAAGGGTGTGGGGGGGGTCCAGCATTAGGGGTGTTAAGTTAGTAGGTCCGAAATTGATTTTATGAAGTGCTCATTAAAGTTTTTGGCTATTTGTGATGGAAGGGTATCAGTTGATAAGGTATGTTCTCCATTTCTTCCAGGGTTAAGCAGAGAAGATATGGAGTATATGCACAGATGGATAAGATATGGATAGATGATTTTCTTTCATTTAATGCTAATCTTATGCCTTACTACAAAAATTAGTGCTAGTGTATTGTACCAGTGTTGTATAAAACACTGATAAAATTGCATTCTGTGTTAAAGCCTCAATTACAACTGCTATCAGGCACACTGATACTTAAGTCCATCTAGCCCATCTCTTTGACAAAAAAGGATAAAAGCCCTGAATATGATTTAGATAATCAGAGTATGACTAGCAGCTCTGGTACTACAGCAACAGGAGAGGGGACAATGGGAGTGAGTAGGCAATGCTGGTCTTTCCACCAAACTGAAGAAGCCCTGTTGTCCACATGTGTGGTGTGTTAGTGTGTTGTGAACCTCCCAATGGGCCATCTAAGCTGGCCAGTGGAGTTAGCATCTACAGGGAAAGGGTCAAACCACTAGGTGGGCCTTAAGACTACAGGGGAGAAGTTGATGGCAATATCAACTTTCGCTTCTGTAATCCCTTGGGTTCTCTTCTCAGAGTACCAACTGAAGAGCAACTGCTGAACCACTAAATGGGCAGATGACTGCAGGAAAGCCAGAATGCCCATAGGCGGCCAGGATTCAATAACTTTCTGACATACCTTGATGCCAACTGCCTCTCTTCTGAGTAAGTGATGACATTGTCAATGACAAAATAACAAAACTGACTGGATGAAGGTTGATGGTCGGCAAGTTGGAAGGCAAAAAGCATACATAAAAAAAATTAGGTCCAACTAAATCCATAAAATACTCATGCAAGGCAGCTCCATGACATGGAGGGATAAAGATCTTACTACAAACCTGATGATCTAAGTGCTGGTATAACTGGCTGGGGAAAGTGGAAGTGAGTGACCTATACTGGGGATAGCCCATACTGTGTGTGCCTAGGTGCATATCTGACACTTCACAGAGGCTGAATGTGCCACATAAGGTATAGGAAAGGGCCCTGTATGATGTAGCTGAGGGAGAGATAGATACTGGAAATTATGTACGAGTCAGTGTGTCCCACTCATCCCAGCCGCTTACCAGTGATTACGTAAGGAGAAAATCCTGATGTCTGGATGATGGTCTCTCTCCTAGAAGCATGGTCACAATAGGGTTGAAGTTTTTCAGTCAATGGAAGAAAGCATGCTAACAGACAGACAAATACCCACGCAGCAAGTGTAAGCCTAGAAAACTTGAAAATGTCTAATCAATAAAGCCAAAGCCTTCAACACTATTCCTCTCTACGGCATAATAGATAAACTCTCTCAACTAGGTATCAATCTATGTTACCAGACAGGTAGCAAGCTGGCTCACTGATAGAACCCACCTAGTCAAAATAGGGGAAGCCACCTCAAGCAGTAGACCTGTAATGAGCGGCATACCCCAGGGTTCGGTCTTGGGGCCTCTGTTATTTGGATTTACTTTTCTGAGGTGCAAGCTAAAAACCAGTGGGCTATGACTGACCAAGTTTGCAGATGACTGCAGCTGGGCACTGTCATCAATTCCCCTAATGATGTGGACATCCCTACCCAAAGAAATGACTGGTCCCTCAAGCTGAATACCACAAAATTCATCATCATCTCCTTTGGGGAGAGTGGCATCTCCACAAATTATCACATTAATAACAACATCCTAAGAAATCAGTCGTGAGGGATTTAAACACCCATGTTGATAGCAACCTGATTTTGACCACAATGTTGCTTCCATTGTACAGAAAGCTTTCTACATGGTCACCCTCATAAGTAAGGGTATCTCATCCAGGGACAAGGAGGTCATAATATCCCTGTATTCTAAGGAGGTCATAATATCCCTGTATTCTTCCCTTATAAGATCCATTATTGAGTACAAAACCCTCTTCAGCATGTACCCCGCAAAGCACATGCAGCAGCTGGAAAGAAAACAGAGGTTCATCACCAGGAGAATCCAGGGCCTCAAATATCTACCATACACAGGCTAAAAGTCCTATCACTGTACTCAGTTTCATACAGACTCCACAGAGGTGACCTCTGTCTGGCATACACTGCAATCTCGGAGCCTGCCTTGATGGTTTTGCTGCATATTCGCAAGTCAAGTTCCACTAAAGTAACCCACATGCACAGCCTCAACCTGGTCTTTAACATCAACAGGACTTGTCAGAACAGATTTGTGTCCCAGAGACTCCACCATCTGTAGAACAGACTCCCTCTCTACGTCAAGCAGACTACCTCTTTAGCCTTTTTTAAATGCATCCTGGATAACTGGGTGTGAAACAGAAAATACACCCCTAGGATTCTACCTGTGTCCCTGCTGGACAGGAGCATCTGGTGCTGTCTTGTCTAAACATGGGCTAAACTCTTCACTAGGCTTTTAAGGGCCTCACGGCCAACAGCCTAGTAACTTCCTATGATCCTATAAGTGATGCTGTCCAAAACTGCTGCAATAACACACTGAAGACTCCTTACAGCACAGTAACAACAAAATTCTTAAGACTGCAACATAAAAGAGTTAATTTCAAATATCTAAAAAAGAGCCTTTCAGTTCTACTAACCTGTGGCGAGCTTTGGCACTGCAGTACTTCAAACCCTTGTCTGGCTCAATGACCTGTCCATTTCTCCAACACTGACTGCACACAAACTTCATTTTCAGATCTAGATTGCTAGATTTTGTGCCTCCTTGAGACTGCTGCACCAACCAAAATAAAATAAAGTTACAAAGTAAGTTATTCTAAAATGAAAAACACAATAAAATAAATAGTAAAGGGCATAAACTGTTATGAATAATATTTCAAGCCAAGTAGATTCAAACAAAGTGTGTACATCTGGTGTCATATAATTCAAAAAGCATTTTACAGTGTACACACACATTCAATGTTAAATGACAAATTTAGCACACTTAAAACCCTGTTTACCTTCTGATTAAGACATCAACAAATGCTCTCACCACTAGCAGTGATTAATCAAAAAATAAAAAAGCCCATTATAAAGTAATATGCTACTTGAACTGCTGTAATCTCGATCATTACCTTGTTGTTCGCTGCTTTACTGCGGGCAGTTTCATTCTGCCAGAACTGTTCTGCTTCCAGCACGATCTCTTCATGACTGATTCCTTAGATAAACAAGACATTTACATATGCTTAGTAATAAGTTGCAACCAATGATGATCTGTCAGTCTGAATACATCAGGACTGTTAGCATACATTCACTTACAGAACTGCACACTAGCTAGAAACAGAATCCTGCACAACTGGGTGTTAATACCCCATCTTTTACATGCATTCAAATGGTTTTGGTGTACTGTGCTAAGAAATTAATACAGTAGTTCTCTCAGACAAAAATAATGGCCTTTGCATTATCAAATCTACCAGACTGCACCTTACAACAGTTGAAAACTGTGCATAATATGAAAATTAAGAGAACTGTTCAACCTAGAGGTGAGGTTAGAAGCCTTCTTTCAGACAAGAATGATGGATACAAATATAAGTCTTCCTAAGCATGCTAAAATATTAGTAAAATATAAACCAATATATGGGAAAGATATAAGGCAATTTTGGAGAACAGTAACAAGTAGGTTTCGATTGTCCCAATGGCTGAAAAAACAGGCAGATAAATGAAGAGTCTGTGTTGGGACTGACTGAACAGGATACTTATATAAATACATGAAAATGTTAATGGAAGAAAGGTTAATATTATAATAGCCACGTAATGTAATTCCAGGACTTCTACAGTACCTCAAGTAACAGTTAATCATATCAGGAACTCCTCCAAACTCTACAAGAAATAGTTGTCACCTCGTTATACAAGGCATTTTATTCTTGATGGGAGAATCTTCCTGTTGGGGTCTGAAACAGATGGCATCACGATACCTATACAGCCCAGAAGATGCCCTCCCCTTTCAATGTCAGGATGTTTGTAGTATAAAAGGGTAGTCCATCCAGCCCATCTTTGAGTCTCTCTTGCTCCAGACTATAACCCCCCCCAGGTTCCAGAGTATACCCTGCTCAATTCTTTCCTGGTCACTGTTAGACAGATAAATATTTAGGGAGGGACCTAACTGGAGGTGGAGGAAGGATAACAAGGTACCTATCTCAGCCAGAAGGAAGAAAACAATGATGAGGTCAGACAGAGGGAAGTGGTATTGCACAGGGAATCTAATCGAACATCTACATTTATGCCAAGTCTCTAATGCAACTGACTAATAATTTATTAGTCTGCACCATCAAAGCACCCTTAATAGTCTTCTAACTCTAATAGACCACCCCTTGTAGCTCACCAAAAAAAGAACTGGATAGTACAGATATGCAATTTCCTAATTTCTCTGTAACCAGCTTGGTGGATATGGGCATCTTAAGACAATGTAACAACTGTCTCATGTTTACGGACAACCACTTAATCTTTATAGAAGCAGACACCGGAGGCTAAACTCTTGCGTACAAACGCACATCAGGTTATTGAAACCATGCACACAATACCCATCTCACATGGTACACAACATACACATAAACTAACATATGCTGAGGCACTTAAAAGCAGTCTTCCTAAACAACAAAGATAGCCTAGATTGCCAATGCTTCAGCAAGCCTAAAAGCATTAAAAAAACCACCTACCACCACACACACTGTCACTCTCAGTGCAGCCCCAAACGTTAAGCATGTAAGGCAAGAAAACACACTTCTGAGGACTCTACTCACAGGAGATTTCATTATAAGATATACTGATGCCCCTCTAACCAGACTGAACAAGGAGAAGATAACTGTTAGTTGCTTATCTGGACCCACATTCCACCAAATCAAGCATTCACTCAAGTTGCTGCACCACAAGTAACAGTATGATTCCATCATAGTCCATGTAGATGCAAATGACCCGAGAAGTACCTCAACGGACTACATGAAGAGAGACATTACGGAACGTTCAGACTATGTACTTCAGGCTGGTATAAGCCTAGCATTGGGCAGCATATTACCATCACTAAGGATGATGCCACAATATGAGCAAAAAATGTCTGATTTCAACAAAAGGCCATCTTTCATGTGCCATTCTAAGGGGATCCAATATTTGTCAGCTTGGGAGTACATGGTTAATACACCACATTGCTTTGCCAAACACGTTCTATACCTTTCCCCTCTAGGTTTTCATACTGGCTAAAACTTTACCCACCCCATAGTGTCTTTTTTAGGTAACGCCAAACTACGGACATAGCAAAATCAACTCTCATGAACCTCAAGGTGTTTTTTCTCAATGCCAGGAGCCTAAATAAAAACTATACTCTCCAAGTCATCCTCACACTCAGAAATATAGACATCTGTGCAGAGACATGGTTTAAAGTGGCAGAGAGTACCCTGGCATTGGAAGGTTTCAGTGCTTTCCACATTTTACAGCAGTTGCACAGACAAGGGCTAATGGTGGAGGTGTCTTAATATACATCAATAACAAAAATAACTCCAGGGTGGTCATACAGGATGACGTGGTGGAGTTCTGCCACATGCAGATCACCATAGACAAAATCCCTAAAGAAGAAAACTTACAGAACATGGTCTGACCAAGGAATACAGCAGAACAAACAGCCTCACCACTGCAAGATCAGACACCCACAGCACAGTCAAGGTTTTCCAGGTCAAGAACTGGGCATACTCCTCATTCTGGATTTTGCTTACCTCAACCCCTACACCTCACAAGAGGTGGGATAGCGACCAAACAGTACCACTATTTCCTGTGTGGCAATGATTTACTGGTATACTTATCCTGAAGGGTCTTAAATAATTTAGCCACAGCAGTTCCAGAGAGATTCTGCCTGTCTTAGGGAGAATCCAATAATCTGTCCTTGATGTCTTCAGGCAGAGCCTAGAGGCATAACCAGGAATACCTCCTCATAACAGATCCAGATGCAGCTGCCTTAGAGGAGGCATCAGCAACATCTCAGCTACATTTAATAGAATTACGAGCCAGCCGAGAAGCAAAAGTGCAATGGCAGAAGTCTTACCCTCCGGGTAAGGCAAACCAGCCAGAATGCCCCCAGGTTGGAAGAGAAGAACCAGGACATGCCTAGTTATATGGGTCTGGTAATTAATAGTCCTGAAGGCAAAGGTAGCAGAGGTACATACCTTTTTACCATACCTGTCCATGGCACGGCTGCTCTTATCAGAAGGTAAAAGCTTAGAAGACAGCAACTTGGATGACTTATCAGTGGCTCCAGAAATAACAGCAGGATCAGAGAAAGGGCTTTTATATAAAACTATTCATCTTCAGGAAGTTTATAGAACCTGTCCAGTTTCCTTGGAGCAGGAGGTTGAGAGTCAGGGGCCTGAGAAGCTGCAGTGAGAGTATCCAGCAGGGCAGCCAGTACTGAAGAGACTGCAGAAGGCAGAGCACAATCTATTTGCAGGAGTTCATAGTGTCTGTTTTTGATAATCAGAAACCTGGGAACAGTCCCACTTAGTGTTCCATCATATAAACCACCATTCACCCAAAAGACAATTCCTCCACAAGAGTCAGGAGATGGCGAATCTTCTTTCTCAGACCCCACGACAAGGGCAGAGTGGATCTGAGAGGAATAATCCAACGATTCCTCACTAGTGTCTGACCCTTCAAAGGAATCAGAGTCCCTAGGGTATTTGGAAGGAATGGAAGACCAAGAAGCGGAAACATATAATCCTTTGTGGGGGTACAGGAACTTCAGAGCCATACAAACATTGAAAATCCCCGAGTAAAATCCTGCCATTCTTTGTGCAAATCCTTAGCCACAGGAGTCACATTCTTAGTTTGCTGTTTCTGTTTTTTAAAGGAACATCAGCCTTAACAAAATCTAGGAGTTTCAGACCCCTGCTTACATTCAGGGTACCAGGGACTTCTTCCTCAACAAATTTTTGGGGATTCCTTCTATGTCCCTCCAAAATAATCAGCTGTGGTTCCCCCTCCACATCTGCACCAGACATAGGCACAGCCTCAGAAGAGGTGCAGAAAGGCAGCTCTATGTCAGCCTCTAACTTGGTCACAGTAGAGGGTGCTGTCAGTGGTACCATATGGTCCTTGAGTTTTTCATCCAACCAGCTAGAGATGTCCAGTGGAGTCCGGACGGAAGCAGGATCATTTTGTGCTTTTTTGTCTTTTTAAGTGGCAGCCGAATGTCTGGGCAGGCAGATTTGGCCATGGTACCCTGAACCAAAAGCTTTAGATGCTGGTTCTCAAAGTAAATGATGAGATGACAGACAACTGTGGAGTGTCTTGGAGACAAATTCCTGACATATCTCACACTGTGTATAGTCGTGGGTTGCAAGGAAACAAAAAAAGACATTGTGTCTGTCTTATGGGGAATCCACCTCCCACGGTCTCATTTTACCTTTCTGGATGACATGTAAACTAAGGTAATAGGTAGAAGGAAAAAAAAGAAGAAACCCCAGTGGAGTACTTATTTGTAGAAGGCTCTGTACTGGAACCAACTCAGTCACATATGTATTTTACACCTTGCACGTAGGATACGCATTTGACATATGGCACCCAGAAGACATAAAGGCTTTCGTATGCTTTGGATATCTTTGGCAGGCTATTCCAAGAGTAAAGAATACTGCAACAGTGATAAGAAAGAACATCCGTCTATAATTTCTTCCTTCTGCTCCTTTGAGAACTTTTGCTATCCTAAGCTTCTCTCTCTTCTTCCTGCTTTCCATCTCTTGGGTTATTATGTCTTCTAGTTCCTCCTTCACTGCCTCCAGCTACATTAGCTGTGCTTGTACATCCTCGTCTCCCTCCTTCAGAGTAGTTAGAGGTATCCTGCCACTCCTATAATCTACTTCCAATTCTTCAATTCTCATCAGTCTTTTTTATGTATCCAATCACAGAATCGCCCGTTTTTAATAGTTCTATGTACTACTTATCTAACTTTTCACTCAAATGTTACACTGCCTTTTTGCAGTTGGAAGATTGCTGCTTGGCTGCAATCTCTTTACTGCTCACCCTCTCCTACTTTTTTTTTTTTTTTTTTTGAGTGGCAGGACTTTGTTCAGATACTTTATACATTGAAATGTTTCTTCCTTGTAGGTATGCACCCTGTTTGAACAATCACAGTGTCTCTCTTCCTAACCGGTCATTTTATTTTTCCTTGTGAAACAGGGCATAGTTAGCATGACCACTTAACAAGGCACCATACCTGAAATCCTGATTTGTCCACTTTCGTACATCAGGATCTTGATATATTAGTCTGTTAGGTATTCAATCATTTTGCCTCAACCAGAATAAAATATACTTTTCTGTGGCAAAACCAAAATTATAATATTAATGCAGCTGTTTCTGAGGAAAAGTACATAAAACCATTTAAATGCATACAGTACTTGTACCTTAAACCCACTTCTCATTCACTTTTAAACAAACCCAGTTACCTAACAGAAGCTTTCTCAGTTCTTTATGTATTACGTAGTTTAAAACAGTTACACAAATAGGATAAAAGGTGCACAATCGTTAGCTTAACACTATAGCCTTACGTTCTTGAATAAGGTTTTCTCTTAAAAATTTTCAAAAGGCTGTATGATTTCAGATATTTTATTTTTTCATAACTTCAGCTTTCACGTCCATGTACACCCTTGGTATATTGCCATTGTACTATTTCCAATTTACTCCTTGTTTTTTAAAATGTTTCCATTTTATTATTCTATACTCTAATTTGGACATAATGTAACTTAATGATTTCATCATTGCTGATTTCCTAGACTACATAAATCCATTCATACATCCTACAGTTTTATAAAAAGAAGTTGTGTACGCACCATAATGTTCCATCTGTGATGTTCATTTTCATTCTTCCTCAACAACCGAGTTTGGATCTGACCCTCGGATCTAGCTCAGCTGCTTTTTACACCTCATGGATACTGGAAACTCTAAAGTTCCTCCCTAACACATAATGCTCTAGTCCCCTACCATGCCTCAAATCTTGTTTGCTGGCCTTATAGCCTCATAAAACTTTAGAAAAAACACTAGGATGAGAAACTTTAGAAAAAACACTAGGATGAGAAACCAATACCTTCTTGTTCTTTCAGAAGTCATAAACTAAATGGTAGGAGGTCGGAGGGAGGGGGTGTTAAGGAAGAATGAAAATGGACAACACAGATAGAATGCTATGGTGAGTACAAAACTTCTTTATCTGATGATGTCAATTTTCATTCATTCCTCAGCATTTGGGACAGAGTACCCAGCTACCTGAATTCTCAGAGGCCTCTAAGGAAGGATATTCCTGAATACTGTTGAGCCGAAGGTTGATGTTCCCCTCAACACCAGATCCAATTTGTAATGCGCAATAATGGTATGAAGATAAGCCCAAGTTGCAGCCAGAAAGACATCATCCATGGAAGATCTGGATAAAAATACTGATGAAGTTGTCATGGACCTGGTTGAAAGGGCTCTCAAAGGTTTTGGCAAAGAGAAAGGAGATGCAATCAGTTGACCATTTGGCTAAAGTTACTTTCACAACTGGCTTGCCCAATTTTGAATCCGCAAAAGAAACAAATAAATGATCTGTTTTTCTTAAATTTTTTGTTCCACGTAACTGTCTGTGAACATCCAACATCCAACAAATGTAACATGTATTCTCCTTTTGTTTGTGAGATTTGGAAAGAAAACTGGAAGATTAATAGACTGATGTTGGATTCTGACACCACCTTAGGAAGAAAGGAAGGGTTGGTTCGTAGTGCTACACTATATCTATGAAATATTAAGTAAGGAGGCTTAGAAGACAAAGCCTGAAGTTCAGAGACTCTTCAAGCAGAAGCTATAGCTACCAAAAAGATAAGTTTTCCAGGTTAAAAACTTTAGTTCAAATTTTGTTGACGGTTTAAAAAGAGACAGAGTCAAAGCTTGCAAAACTAAAATCAAATCTGATGGCGGGGTAAGATCTTTAACAGGTGGTCTCAGAAGAAGGGTTTCCCTTATAAAGGCCTTACAAAGTTATGAAGAAGCCAAGGCAAAACTGTTAACTCCTACACGAAAGTTAGGAAATGGGAGCTAGTTCTACTTTTAACAATCGAGGAACTAGCCCCTTTATTAAAAAGTGTAGCCAAAAACTCAAGACCTTTATGTACTGGTACTGAAAAAGGGTCAACATCTTTTTGTTGTGCCCAAAAACAAATCTTTGCCATTTACTTCTGTAAGCCCTCTGAGTGGAAGCTTTATGGGAAGATAAAACAATGTGATGGATGGGGAGGAGAGTCTGAGTTGTCTGACTACCAATGGAAGTGGAGAAACCAAGCAGTCAGCTTTAGGCCTAAAATGTCCAGGTGAACTATGTCTGTTGAGTGAGACAGAAGGTCTGGACTTGGATCCAGAATCCATAGAGGCTAAACTAGATGAAGCCAAAGAAAGGGGAACCAAATCTGATGAGGGCAATAAGAATGACTTTGCTCTTCAATCGAGATGCTTTCTGGAGAAACTTGGAGAATACAGGGGTTGGGGGGATATATGTAGAGGAGAATGGGGGTGCCAATCAAAGAGGACAGCGTTTCTTGGTGATTCCCCAGGAAATCAGAACAAAGAACCTGTTGAACTTATTGAGTGGAGATGCAAAGAGGTTACAGCAAAGTTGGCCCTGTTAGTGGAATATCTTTTCCACAGTTCTCATGTTGAGAGACGACTCGTGAGGTGATGCACAATTTGAGCATGTCTGTTCTATCGCACTGGATTTCCCCAGAATGTGCGCTGCTATCAGAAATTGACTGGATGACATCACCTACTGCCACACACACACAGCTTCTCAACACAAGTGATAAGATCTGGTTCCTCCTTGTTTGTTGATGTATCATACCACTGACATATTGTGCATCTGAATCACAATGGTCCAGGAGGGGAGAGAATCTTGAAATGCCTGCAATGCTAGGAGTACTGCTCTCATTTTTAGGATGCTGATATGTATGTTGGCCTCTTTGGTGGCCCAAGTGCCTTGGCTTGTATTTCCCAAGAAACGTCCCCACCACCCAATTTAGGAAGCGTCTGTGGTCACTACAGTTATGGGTTAAGGAAGAATGAAGGGACGGCCTTGTAATACCTGATCTGATCAAATTCACCACAAGAGGTACTTTTTGCATACCTGACTTATTCTGATCTGGGTGGACATATGTTGGTGTAGAATGGACCATTAAGTTGCTAATGTCCACTGAAGAATTCTCATATGGTATCTTGCTGGCGGAACTAGAACTACTGCTGCAGACATTGACCCCAAGGTTTGTAGAATCAATCAAGCTGATAGAGAGGAATTCTGAATTATCTTTTTGACTTGAAATCAAACAGTTTGTACCCTCGGTAAGGGAAGAGAGCTGTCACTAATATTCTATTGAACAATTCTAGCTGAGATTTGCTGTGACTGATGGCAATTCCTAGAAGAGACCAAATCTGGAGTAAACAGTCTCGTGCTTTTATCAGAAGAGACCTGGTTAGAGTGGTTATGAGCCTGTCGTCCAAGTGAAGAAACACCCGTAATCCCTGCAGTCTCAAATGAGCTGCTACGACTGACATGCATTTGGTGAATACCCTGGAAGCTGTCGTGAGGCCAAAGGGCAATGCTCTCAACTGGTAATTACTGGCTCCCAGTTGGAAGCATAGGTATCTCCTGGACTGAATGATCATTTTTATGTGATAATAAGCATCCTGAAGATCTGTTGAGAACATCCAGTCATCCCTGTCCAGGAAAGGCAAGATGGACTGAACTGTGACCATCCTGAACTTTGTATACTGAACTAATTTGTTCAGACTGCTAAGCTCTAACATTGGTCTCCAGCCCCCTATTTTCTTTGGTACTAAAAAGAATCTTGATCAAGTTCTAGACTCTATCTGTTCTGGGGGGACCGCTTGGATGACTCTCTTTTTCTAGCAGCATTTTTATTTCTAGAACTGCTGCTTTCCTCTGACTGGGTGGAATGTCAGAAATTTTGTTTACTGTTGAAGGAGGGGGTAGGGAAAAGGGAATTATATAACCTCTGGAAATAATCCTCTGCACTCCTGTATCTTTTGTAATGTCTGGGCAGGCTCTTTGGTGCACAGATAGATGGCCCCTGACTGCTTCCAGAGATGGGCAATCAGGCCTCCTTTCAGGAGCACTGGTAGGGTCGGTTAGAGAAGGAATCTCTGGACCCCTGGTTCTGCAGGCCTCCTCTGCTGTGTGTGTGGCATCTTCCACTAGAGTTCCCCCCTCTGCCTCTGGGGGAACTATCTCCACGTGGATCATGGAAAGGATCTTGGAACTTTCTGAAGCACATTTTCCAACCACCTCATTGATTCCTAGAGAAGGATTTCTGAGGAGTCGAAAAAATGTATGCCTACTGCAGAAAGGGTCTTACCACCTTGCTCACACCTGGAGAGCGTGTCTTTAACTTTAGGGCCAAACAAAAAAACTTCCATCAAAGAATGCATTGATGAAGCAGGACTTGAAGGACTCCTCAAAATCACACAGGTGCATCCAGGTACGTCTCCTAATGGAAATGCCTAAACCCGCCTCCCTAGAGGTACCTTCACATGCATGTGAAATGAGCCTCATGGACAAATTTGTGATAGACTGTAGGGTAGTCAACTGTGTGGAAATAGAGCTCTGTGCCTCAGACGTACTGGTCCCAGACAGGGGTTTTGAAAGTTCTTTAATCAATCCCTCTCAAGTCTGGTGAAGTGTGCTAAATAATTCAGCAACCTGAGTGCAAAGGTTGCTGAAGCATATACATGCTTCCCAAATCTGTTCAACACCCTGGACCCCCCCTGTTAGGGGGATGGAGAGATTAACTCTGTTCTGCAAGTTCTTTCTTTGTGGCCACCACTGCAACCATGGCATCTACTGGTACTCCTTTGCTCCAAAACTCTCTTTCTTTCCGTGGTGCCAGGATACTATCTGGTCTCTTGGGGATTGGTTCAAGAGAATCGGATTCCTTCCATGCCCTAGAGATCAAATCAATAGGCTCTTAGTCAGGTGGAATAACCCAGGAGGTATATGGGCCAGACCCAAAGGCTTCCAAGAATACTGAATCCTCTTGGGAAGGGTTATCGGTAGACCTCCCCACGAACCAACTCACCAAAGAAAGAAAAAAAACACACTGAACAACTGGAGAAACGGTCACCATCCACTTTTACTGTGTTCCTAGTACTTCGGCATCAAGCCTTCCAGGGTAGACCAACCACCCCTTTGCTTAAGGATATCCAGGATGTCTCCAAAGGTGATGCTATCAGGTGGTAATCTTGGGGATCCTTCCCCCGCAACAAAAGCAGTCTCTTCTGTGACCGACTCTTGAGGAGAGTCTAAGTGCCTCCTCTTGCACTTTCTCTTCTGAGGAACTTCATCGGTGGAATGTTCCAGAGAAGTAGAAGATATAAGTATACCCTGTTGGGTAGCCTGGAGACTTCGGGCTGGCTGTCCCTGTGGAGTAGAGAGTTGATCAAGGCCTAGAGACATATGGGATCCAGAAGAAAGGTCCAAAGGGGTGGAATTGTCCGTCCTACAGAAGCACAGACCACTCTCTCTACCACCTTAAAAGCAGAGTGCTCCATAGAGAAGGATGCTGATGGAGCAGAGAAGACATGCTTCAGACCATCTGGTCCCTCTGACCTGAAGCCACTCCACCCGAAGCAGAAGTTGGAGCCTACCTGTCCAGAGTTACGGCTCCAAGAGACAGAGATGGCTCTGACAAATTCCGTCAGCTCTAACACCTCAGATCCAACAATGATGCTACTGCTCCGAGAGTCATCCAGCTCCGACACACTTAAAGCTGGTGCACTCAGAGAACATACTGGAGTAGAAGATGCAACGATCTTCGGATCCGACACAGATGGTCCGAAGACCTGGATCCAAGGGCTCAAAATCCAAGGGTTGGATCGGAGAAGGAGCAAAGATAGGTGGCATAGCACAGAAAGTTCTCTGGACCCGATGTGGTAGGAGAACTCTCATCTGAATCTGTGCCAACAGAAACTTCATCATTCTGTCCACATCTGCTTCTGTCAGGCTCCTGGGAAGAATGGGAAGAGGAGGCCACTGAAGGGGACCTAGAATGGCGGCATTTCTCTAGAAAAGATGATGGCAGCCTGGAAGAGACAGGGTCCAGACAGGACACATGCTGGGTCCAAGGAAGTGGCTTTAGTGCCAAAGGTATCAGATCTGATGAAACAGATTGGGCAGCTGATGCAGACGGATCTAAAGATATAGCCTTCAGATATGACCATTTTTAAATTTTATGGGTTGGCTCTGTGGTAGGATCAGAAGATGAAGTAGAGGATCCAGAAAGGTCCAACAGCCGCTTTCTGGGCTCCTTTTTCTCAGATTTGGAGGTTTGAGCTCCAGATAATGATTCTGAGAAGGCTATAGGTAGTAAACCTTTCCGAGTAAACTTGTTTTTCTAATCAAACAATGCTTTTGAAGTGAAAGCTTTACAAATATCACTTAAGTGTGCAGGACCTAAGCAATAAACACAGGAATCATGGGCATCAGACAGAAGGACCTTATGCCCACACTCCTTACATTTTTTTATGCAGGAAGGTTTTTCCATCATTTTAGAAAAACAAGGCGGAATAATACTAACAAGTTTATTTTTTTGATAAAAAGAAGAAAAGAGAAAGAAAATTACCAACAATGTCAAAGACAGAAACTACCACAAGGGGAAGGGTAAAGGTAAGAGAAAAATACCAACAATGGTAATCCAACTAATTACACTAATTCAAGTGTAGGATAAAAGGGAGGAATTAGTGTACACAGACAACAAGAATAAAGATAACAAGCAAAATACATTTGTTTACTTATTTAAGCAGAAACCCACTAAAGCTCGAGAGATCACAGCGACCACGTCCATATACGAAGTTGGCAAAGGAGATCTGGGGTATGGTAGCGGACTAGAGCATCATGGGTAATGGAAGAGCTGCAGTGTTTCCAGTGTACACGACCTGTAAAAAGTGACAGAGTCAGATAGGAATCAAATTGTTGAGGAATGAGGGAAAATTGACATCAGCAGCTCTATCATTAACTAATTTGTTAATGTAATATCAATAATCAGTAAAAACAACAGCAGCACCCATTTGTTAAACAAGTTGGCCCACTGAACATACAATCCATTTTCAGGGATGACCCAAGAGCAATGTCTGGTGAAAATACTTTCTTATAGTTGCACAGTAGGCAAATGACAGCTGAGGGGATCAATGTCTGTACAAAAGAACTACCACTCACAGTCTGCGCCCCCTGTGCCAACTGCCATATGATCAGAAAAACTCAGAGCAGAGTCTACCCATATATCCAGGTTCTTAAATCAATCCACAGTTTCAATCAGTGTTTGCTTTATTAGAAATTCACCCTTCAATCTAGGTCTCTCAAATCTCACGTGCCTAGTTTTTGATGCATTATTAGTATATTATTTTCCTGTACAAAGATTTAGTCAAGTTACTTTGCAGACTTACCCCATTTCAAGTTTATGTGTGTCATGTTACAGGTGGTTATGGCTCTACTTTCAAAATACACATGCTGATATACGGTTTCAAGTCCAAATCTTTCCATTTCAGGTAGTAATTCATCAAAAATAAACTTCTCCATTATTTTTCCACAACAAGAAAGTAAACTTATAGGGCTATATGACTCTGAGTTTGTCGTACTTTCCTTTCATTTAAAACTTCCTGACCTTTAACAGACCCAAAAGTTGTCAGCACAGTTGGAACAAATCCCACATTCTCTTTAACCTACAATCTTTAGATACAGCAAATAGCTCCATCTTACTACCCAAAACAATGGATCTGAAAGTCAAGCCCTAATCCATTTTATGTTTTCTGGATACCAAACATACAGAGGGTAATGGATGTGATGACCATTAAGAAATTTGCTCATGGTAAGCATAACCCCATTCAATGTTCATTACTCTTCTTACAAATGTCTCAGTTCTTTTAATAATTGAATCTACAATTACTAGTTTATTTCTGACCAGATCTGACGACAATTCCCACTAATAATTAAGTAATATCTGCTTTTCAGTTGTAATAATGATTTTCATTCAGTTAGTTTTATTAATTTCATAATTTCCACTGCTTAGTTCATTTGCAAGCTTACAATTCGCATCTAGACATCTTTGTACTTCCACAGCCATATTGTCAAATTCTTTCTCTATTTTTACAGTAATATTTTTAAGTTCCAAGTTCAATTTAGATTTCTTCATTTTAACCTGTTTTGTCCCTTTTCTTGGAAAAATTATCTCATTTTCTTTAGAGTGAAACTTTGTAATTGAACAATGTTATTTCCTGTAATCTGGGTATTTAACAACACAGTAGAGTCATTTTGTTTGGTATATATTCTCTTTGCATTAGACAATCTATTTATTTTTCCTCCTAGTTATTTGTTGTAAACTTCTCCCTTTCTAATTTTTTTTATACATGCTCTGAATCATCAGAATTCCAAAGTTGTCATCTGTAGTACCATGTTTAATAAGGACTGAGAGAGCTTTACTAACAGAGGGCACTTCCTTTCCTACATGTGTTCTACTTGCACTTTGCCTAATATTTACCTCATCAGGCAGTCATTAATATATGCATGGACAGTTTTCCAAGCTACACCAACTGCATAAGTGCAATCTTCAGTAAGCAAACCATCTGACTTCTGTCATGAGGAAAACACATTTTATCATGTATTGCCTTTATATACACACAACATTTAGTAAACTGGAAAAAAATATTTTATGCTTCAAGGAAATCATTAATTGCATAATCATTTAAAAACCAATTCTCAACTACAAAGTAAATAATCTGAAAAGATGCAAAAATATCAAAATCAGTAACCACAGATTTCAAAGCAATTACAACAATTAGTATTTTAAGACAAAATGCTTGAGGAAATCACAAAAAAACAATATGCATATAAAAAGCAAATAAACTGAGCTAACCTTGAGACAGTGCAGAATTTGTTGTTTAAGTTTGCAAAGGCAAAAGGCTAACGTTGGAGAAAATGCTGAGAAACAGCAATCCCAGACTTAATATATGCAAGTCTGAATTTCAGTCATTTGGTCTTCACATTTCAGTACTCTAGTCTCACTCCCAAGATTTTTAATTGTTGTCAGTGATTATTCTTCTAGTTACATATTTTCAAATCTACCCTTTCTTTTATCTAATGTACAGAGACCATCCAGTAACATGCCACAATAAAAAGAAAACAGAAAAAAATGAGGGTCAATGAGGTTAGAGAGGGTCAAGCTTAACTTATCCACCACAAAACCAAGGTCACAAGGAGAAAGGTAGGCTTGCTAAAAGGTTTGAGGTATACAAGCACTTCAAGATATATGTAAACATGCTATTTGCAGACAGTGACATATGCACAGGGATAGAACAGCTGAAAAATGCACATTTAAGGAAGCTTGATAAAATACTGTGGAACACCTCAGCTAAGTGCTGCATGACGACAGACTGCAGCTTCACCATGTTGGACGAACTCCGACTTTCACAGAACCTTCCCCATTTTGGCATGTAAAATTTCCTAACACTTGCCTTCCTGAACTGCATGAAGCACAGCATTTCATCACAGAAATGGTCCTTGAATGATATTACACTGACACTATGTTACCAGCCTGAGGTTTCATAGGTCTGGATGCACTAAACACCTGATCTGCTGTGATAAGCAGGTGCATATCTTTCTGTTCATCTCAGCTACTTGAGAGTAAATGCATCTGGGGGTAATTATAGTTCCTATAACACTATATCTCTAAGGAGGAGGCAGTTTAACGTTAAATTGTAACATCTGGGCTACTTCCAACCTACCTTGGTTCATCCTGAACAGCTTTGTTTATTAGCAGTCTTACACCAGTACTCCACATATCCATGAATGGTACACAAGACTTCTCCAGGTAGGAAACATTACTAAGATTTCTTCATTTACTGAGCATCTTACAATTTTTTGTATGTATTACCACTGCAATAATCCACAGATCAAAATGCTACCAAAAAAAAAAAAAAAAGTTACGCACTCACCACATTGTTCCATCTGTGTTCTTCCTCAACCGGTGGGTTTCGGATCTCACCATCAGGTCTAACTCGGCCGCTTTCCAAAGCTTTAGGCTCCAAAGCTCGAGCTCCTCCCCTACCCATTATGTTTCACTCCCTAAATTATCTCAGATCGAGTTTGCCATTAACAACATGTACAGCCTCTAAAGAAAATTTTATGTATATCAATATACAAAAATTAATACAGAGGTATTAACAAAAACCTATTCAAAGGCAAAGCAGAGATCAGGAGCTCAAACAGGAACAGTGATTCCTAAAAGTGTATCTATCAGGTCCCCATAGACATGGAAATGGGGTAGGAGGGAGGGAAGGTTGAGAAAGAATGAAAATGGACAACAGAGATGGAACACTATGGTGAGTACATAACATCTTTACCTGATGTAATTTTCATTCGCACTTATCCTGTGGGACAGAGTCCCCAGCTACAATAATCTCGGTAGCTCTCATGGAAGGATGTTCCAGAGCACTGCAGAACCAAAGGCAGCTCTATTTCTGGAGGTAATGTCTAACTTGTAGTGTGAAATAGAGGTATAAGAGTTAGACCACGAGGCAGCTGCACAAATATCATCAACTGAAACCCTAGACGGAAAGGCTTGGGATGTTGACATGTATCTGGTTGACTGAGCTTTGACATGTGTTGGCAAATATATACCTTTAGATGCAACAATAAAATAAATGCAATTTCTTAAACATTTGGCTAACATGGTCTTAGAAACTGGTTTTCCTTTTCTGATACTGGCAAAGGATATGAACAAATGGTCAGACTTTTTGAAAGATTTTGTCCTGTCCAGATAAAACGAAGTTGTCTATGACCATCTAATGGATGAAGGATATACTCTCCCTTGTTTTGAAAATTGGGAAAGAAGACTGGTAGGTTGATGGACTGGACAACATTGTTCACTGTAGTAACTTTCGTTAAAAAGGAAGGGTTGATATGTAAGGTGACTCTGTCTTTATGGAAAATTAAATATGGAGTTTTGGAGAAGAGGGCTTGTAACTTGGAAACCCTTCTTGCAGAAGTGATAGCAACCAAGAAAACAGTTTTCCATTAAAGGAATTTCAAACCTACTTTGGCAGAATGTTCAAAAGGGGGATGGACTAGTGCCTGCAGAATGAGACTTGGATCCCAAGGAGGGGTGGGATCCTTGACAGGAGGACGAAGTAAGAAGGTACTTCTAAGAAAGGCTTTACAAAGTTTTGAAGACGCTATCGAGGAAGAATTTTCTCCAATGTGATCATTTGAAATGGCTGCCAGTTGTACCTTTACGGTGGAGTAATTCTTCCCATTTTGGAAAATATCAGCAAGGAAATCTTGGACTGAAGGAATGGGAAAAGTAAAGGGATCCAATTGCTTCTGTTGAGCCCATATGGAACCTGCTACATTTGTTATTGTGAGGAGATGTAAAGAGACTGCAGCAAGTCTGACCCCATTTGTGAAAGATCATGTTTGCCACTGATTGTTCTAGAGACCACTCATGAAGCATTGGTAAAACTCTGCTCAGCTTGTCCGCTATAATGCTGAATTCCCCCAGAATGTACATTCATTTAGGAAGCGGTTGGTAAAGATCACCCATTTCCACACTCTCATTGCTTCTCAACATGGGGGATAACACCTGGTTCCTCCTTGCTTGTTGATGCACCACACAACTGACATATCTGTCTGTATCGCAATAGTCCTAAGAAGAAGAAAGCTGTGTAGGGCTTGCAATGCTAGAAGGACGCTGATATGAAGACTGGTCTCCTGTGGCATACAGATGCCTTGGAAATTCCATACCAGGAAACGCCCCCCCCCCCCCCACAACTGGGCGGCATCTGTGGTCAATGTGGCATGGGGGGGGGGACAAAGTGGTCTCCTTGTTTGATATCTGAGGAATGAACCCACCAAATAAGAGAATCTTTGCATACTATTGATAGTTTGATCTGATAGCTTAGAGGATGCTGGTGTAAGGACCACTGGACTGTTAACGTCCACTGCAGAATTCTCATGTGCAGCTGTGCTGTAGGTAACCTAGAGCCCAATGCTCTGAGCATATCTTCGTTGGTGGATCCAGTATCATTAGAATTTGTCTGATAACTAGTCTTACAGTAGAAATTCTGTCTGAGGGAGGAGAGGAAGACCAGGGTTTAGGATGTGTCCAGGCATGCTCCAATGAAGATTACTTGAACACGGTGCAAATGCAATTTCTGCATATTGATGGTTATGCCTAAGGTTGGGGCTAAGTGTAACAAATAGTCCCTGGCTTGGATGAGTAGATACCTGGTTGGAGCGGTCAAGAGCCAATCGCCCGGGTAAGGAAAGACGTGGAATCCCTGCGGTCTCAAGTGAGCTGTGACTACTGCAATGCATTTTGTGATCACCCTGGGGGCTAAAGTGAGACCAAAAGGGAGGACTATGAATTGATAGTGGTTGGCTCACAGCCTGAAACAAAGATACCTTCTGGAGAGTCTGTCCATTTTGATATGATAATATGCATCCTTTAGGTCTAACAAGTACATCCCGTCATCTATTTGCATTAGTGGTAGAATGGACTGGACCATGACCATCCTTGTATTTTGAGTTTCTCAGGTCCAGAATTGGCCTCAGATTCCCCCGTCTTTTTTGGTACTAAAAAGAATCTTGAGAAAATTCCTGACCTGATTTGATCTGGAAGGATCTTCTGGATGACTCTCTTTTCTAGCAGCTTTGCAATCTGCAAAACTGCTGAGTCCCTCTGATTTGGTGGAACATCGGGGAGGGATCTCTCTGGTTTGGGATATTTTAAAAAGGGAATGGAGTAGCCTCTGGATATGATCCTTTGCATCCATAGGTTATTTGTGATGGCTAACTAGGATCCTTTGCATCCATAGGTCATTTGTGATGGCTAACCAGGCTTCTGGGTGCAAAGATAAGAAGTCCTGACTGTCTCCAGAGAGGGACAGTCGGGCAACCTTTCAGGAAAGCTGAAAGGGTCTGTCCAAGAATGAATCTAGAGATCCATGATTTTGCAGATTCCCTGTACCATGTGGGTGGCATCTGCCATTAGAACTGCTTCCCCCTCTGCCTCTGGGGGAAAAGTCTCTCCGAGATTCCTGAAAAGGACGTTGAGACTTCTTGAACCACAATTTTTTACCACCACTCTGATTCCTGGAGAAGGATCTTTGAGGGGTAGAAAAACCGATTCCGATGGCAGACAGCGTCTTTCCATCTTTATCACAATGGGAGCCTCTTTCTCTGACTGTGGGGCTAAACAATAATAATCCATGAAAGACTGCACTGATGAAAGACGCCTTGAAAGGTTCCGTAAAGTCACAAAGCCACACCCAGGCATAACGCCTAATGGCATTGCTGGAACCGGCTGCCCTAGAGGTACTCTCTGCCACAAGGGAAACTAACCTCATGGATGCATTAGATATCGACTGTAGAGTGGACTCTGGGATGCAAAAAGTTCTTTGATTAAATCCCTCTGCAGCCTTATAAAATGAGAAAGATAGTTTAGCTCTCATATGCTGAAAGTAGCAGAGGCGTAAACTCTCTTGCCAAACCTGTCCATGATCCTAAATTCCCTGTTAGGACAGGCAGACAGTGGAGCTTTCCTGAGCTAGCTCCTTTTTGCTGGCTGCTGCAACAGCCATGACATCTATGGGAATTCCTTTAATCCAATGTTGTTGGTCAGCTGAGGCACTGAGAATCCTATCTGCAAGTTTGGAGATGGGTTCTACAATGTCCAGCCCTTTCCAAGCCCTAGTTGATACTAGGTTGAACGGTGCATCAGCAGGGGGGGAGACGCACCCAAGATGTAGATGGTCTGGACCCAAAAGCATCCAAGAACACAGTTGCCTCAGGGGTAGGGTTTTGGGTAGACCAAAGGACACATCCTCAGGTAGAGATATAGGGAACCATTCCCCTTCCTTAAAGTCGGTGCCTTCTGGGATGGATTTCTGCAGAGAATCCAGATGCCTCCTACTGCACCTTCTTTTCTGAGGTAACTTTTCAGAGGGATGTTCCAGAGGTACTGGAAAGACCTGGGGATCTAAGGTGGAATAGCTTGGAGTCTTTGCTGAGCCAGTTGTCCCAGAGTTGGCAGACTTGGAGTATCAAAAAACACTATCCATGGAGGTAAGGGGTGGCTTTAAAAGCACTGGAGCCGAGGATCTCCTGGGTAGGGAGAGAAACCTCTCCAGTATCTCGGCAGGCTGACCCACAAACACTGAAAACATTCTCCCCGGAGCCAAAGCTGTCGGGGCAGAAAGTACCCGAGCCTCCCCGGCCATCAACTCTGAAGAGTGAGTTGGCGATGAGTTGTCAAATGCTGAGGTTCTAAGGGAAAGTGATGGCGCTAAAAATTTCAGAGTCAAAGTCAGCCCCATGGAACCGGACGTTGAGGCTTTGGCTCAGAGAGCCACTCTGCTCCAATGCTGTTGGAGCCGAGTGAGTCAGGGAAGCTGTCAGAGTGATAATCACTACTACGACATCTCAACTCTTGGGGCCTTTGGATCCAAAGACTCCAAAGCAGGAGGTCGGATCAGAGAAGAAGCAACAGGCCTGAAAGGAGAAAGTCGATTCACAGGCCCAGTGGGGGACAGAGCTGGTAAAACTCCCATCTGGATTTGTGTCTGAAGGAATTGCCTCATCAGTCTACCCATCTTTGATATGGAAAGGCTGTGGAAGGACCTGACAGAAGATGTGGAAGGTGGTCTGGAAAACATTTTAAGGGATCTGTCCTGAAAGGGAGATTCTGAGGAAGCAGGAATCAGTCCCAAGGAAGTAACAGGAGCTCACATCTGATGCTCTGAAAGCCTTTTTAGGAGGCTCGCTGGAAGTAAAGGCAGACTTGTCTGGGTAATGTTTCCTGTCCTCCCAGATGTCTTTGTGCTTCTTGGTGGGGGGTTTGAACCCTTGAAGTACTTGAACCTGCAGCTGGGGCAGAAAATGGAAGAAGGCCCTTTAAAATAAGTTTATTTCAGTGGTCGGCCAAAGCATGCTGGTGAAACCCCTTACAAATACAGTAGGGGGTTTCAAGATGTGCAGGGCCAAGACAATACACACACTCCCTGTGGGAATCAGATAAGGGAATCTTGTGCCCACAGGAAGTGCACTTTTTAAAGCCTAATGGCTTATCGGACATGTTAAGGAAGAGAAACGAAAGGGAAAGTAAACTCCCACAAACAACGGACCAGTGGACAGCTTTTTTTTGTTTTGTTTTTTTAAATACAGGAACTAAGAAGATAAGGGAAAAAGAGAAGAAAGTACAGCAAAGAAAAATCAAACTCATTTGGAATCACGAGAAAAAACTCAATGAAGCTCGAGCACATGGATCATGATGCTTCTTGACAGAGCGGTAAACGAGATCAGAGATAATTTGGGGGAGTGAGGCATGATGGGTAGGGGAGGAGCTCTAGCTTCGGAGAATAAAGCTTTGGATAGTGGGCAAGTCGGATCTGAGGGTCAGATCCGAAACCCACAGGTTGAGGAACAAATGAAAATGACAATATCAGATCATTATTTTTGTAGTCTTCGAAACTGTTGTGTAGTAACCTAAAGGATGCAGTGTTAAGCACCCTACACCATACTTCATGCAGTTATGGGTATGTTTTTTATTGACACTAGCTGATTGACGCCATGTAAATTCTAGCTATTTAAGAAAAAGACACGGACTGTCATGTCATTTTAGTACCAAAGCCATAGAAATGTTAAGATGAAAATATTTTTTACTATTTGTTACTTGAATAATAATAATAGATACCCATTTGTTAACCAGGTACGCCCAATGGACACACAATCCCTTTTCAGGGATGACCCAGGAGCAATGTCTGGTTAAGTGACTTGCTCAAGGTCAAACAGTAGGCAAATGCAGGCTAAGGGAATCAAACCCTGTATTACAGAAATGAGAGTTCACAGCCTTAATCCTCTGTGCCAACTGCCAGGATATTACTATTAGTAATTCCCACTTTCAGCAAAGGGGTTGCTGCCCCTGCAGTTCTCAACATAGTCTAAACCCTTCTGGTGGTTGTGGGGGAGGCTGGCAGCCACCAAATGGATGATTTGTTGTATGACTTTTTTTCTGTATTCTTTAATTACATAAAAAACTGTATGCATGCATAAGGCTGTACTCGTTTCATCTACATATTGGACGGTGCAGTGGTGCAGCGATAGCATTGTCACCTCACAGCAAGAGGTTCTCCAGTTCGATTCTCAGCTGAGGTGCCATCTGTGCAGAGTCTGCATGTCCTCCCTGCATTCATGTGGGGATTTCGTCTGGGTGCTCCGGTTTCCTTCCACGTTACAAAGATGTGTCTGGAGTGTTTCTCCCAGGGCCTCTGCTGAAAATTGGCTTTGTTCCAAGTCGGACTTTCCCAGTAAACAAATGTTAAATAAAAATATTGTGACCATGACTATGAATTAAGGAGGAGGTTGTTTGTAGTGAGGGTGTGGCTGGACTTTGCTACTGCACATCCTGTGCGTTCTTTTACTAGAATATAAAAGGTAATTTTTTTTCTCTCCCATCAGGATCACACCTGATGGGCTTCTCTACCTTCAAACAATCAGCCCCATCTGCACCAGGAGTATGGGATGCATGAATTCCCAGGCTAGAAGAAATCTCTTCTGCCCATTTATTATTGCTTTTAAATCCCATCAGTCTTCTGTTTCTAGGTAAATTTTGTGTGATAGGGTGAAGGTGAGCTTGCTGATCCTGTAAGGCAGCCTATTCTCTTCCCTCCTGACAGCATTCCCTCCCACTATTTCCTAGATCCACTATTGCTGTGTCCTGTGGGGAGGTGTGATTCTTGGGTACCCATACAGCAAGTCAGAACTAACTCTCTTCCCACAGGATGGGACAACTGACAGAAGCCAATGAAAGTTAACTTTTTTGACCTATAATGGGGTACTGGCACATGTGCATTAAGTATAATTGTTATCCTATTCTCACAACAAAGGTGACCTACGTAGGTCTCTTCACAAGTAAATGAACAGTGCATACAAAACTGTTTAAAGAATTCTATATTACATTACTGTCATTCCGAATGAACATGTTCACAAAAATGGATGCACATAACAAATATGATAAAACTCTGTACCATGTATAGTCTTAGTCTGGAGGAAGTCCATATGATATATCTATCTGTAAATTCAGTACATTAGCAAAAGACAGACACAGCAAGCTATACTTGAAATGTTAATGTTGTTATAACATACATTACATAAGTCAATATCTAGCAGGTACATTGTTATAGGGGTTCTCATTCCTTTTTCACGTTCTTTACTTCTGAATCGTAGATCAGCCTTCTCAGAAATCAGAAATTTTCTCTCTCTTTCTTTTATTTTCAGCATCTTGCATAATATGCCTAGCACAACCCCTACCAACACCCAGTCAATTAATTTGTTCCTCTACGGAGGTGAAAGTCTAATCAACTCATCCCCCGTGGAGATGGAAGATGGTTGTATGGAAGCAGGCTAACACATCTAACTGTGCAGCTTATCTTAAGTTTCTTCCTCATATGCGACTACAAGCTGCATCTTTCCTGCTTTTCATGTTACAACATGCCTACATCCTGGTTACGGAGGGCAATGCCTGTAGCATGCACTTGCTATACTTGCTGCTACAAATGACCACCTACATTCTAACTTAGATGTTGCCAATGCAGTAAATGGCACCGCCTCCCTCCTTCCAGGATGGGTAGCCACTGCTAGCTGCTCACTCCTATCATTCCCTGTTTGGTCCCTATAGAGCTCATGGGAGAATCCTAAACTCAATCTTAACATTCGAGTTGTCTGTAAAAGAGATGTCAATTACTCCTTTACTAATAAGTACATACAGAGTAGTAGAGGAATAGGATCTATATTATAACAGCGAACAATCAAATGATCGAACGTTGTTATATCGAACTCAAAAGTTCAAATTCACAACACATCAGACTACCAGAACAGCTATTTATTTCCCAGGGAAAAAAATCGCTGTTCCCAAAAAAACAAAACAAACCCCAAAACATATTCAAACATTACATAAAGTGGGGGGCTTCACCCCCCCGACATACTTAAATATACCAACTCCAAGATTGCACTACAATGCCGAAAACGGCTAAGTGATGGAAGTGGCCAAGCGACTTCTTTCCCAGGGAAAGAATTCACTTATATGCCGCTTAGTCATTTTGTGTTTTCGACATATGAAGTTCGACCAAGACGCATTCAACAAAATGTGCCTTCGATCTTCTGATAGGAACCCGAGGAATACTATCACTTGAGAACACTACTTTATCAGATGTGACAACAACATTTGTCCATCCAGTAACTGCTTTACCTTGGAAAATAAAATGTTGTAACTCTGAAAAGCTTCAGCAGAATATAAAATTACAATATACATATTCAGTACCAATTAATAAGAAAGTTTGTTTTTATGAAGGATAAAACAGACTGTGCAACACTCTTAATAAATCAAAAGAGAAGGTAAGGAGGAAAGAAAATCCCAATAAGATTCAGGTCCCCAGTGATGGCTCTTAAAGGAATACCTCTGATAACTGCATACATCTGATACGGTCATTACCTGAACATACTGTGGAGTTAGCCTGACACAAAGGATGAAACATTTTATAATCATATCATTGGCCAAAAACAACATAAACAAACATTTTAAAAGTACGCAAATACCTGATGCTTGCTGCAGAAGCCAGACTTTGAGCTCCATGAAACTGTGGGCGAAGCAACAGCTATCTTCACGCTGACACCCATACCGCACCTCATGGCGGCAGACGTCAAACTGGCAATGCTCATTGAAAGGACGTATTTTAGAATACTTCACTGTAGTGGACCGCAACATGTACACCAAACACCTGTAAAAAAAGTGAATTAGGACATTACATATTCAACCAACTGGGAAATTCACTGTATTTTTAACTGCAGACTATACCTATTTCTCATTATTAATCTCTGCAGTCTCACCAAGCTGTGTAATTCACAAGCTCATTTGCTGATCCTCAGATTAACTCTCAAGTTATCAGGCATAAGCTTTTATTTTTTAAATACTCAAGTTCAGAATAAAACAAAATTAATCTGCTGTCTTTTAAAACTGAAATTCTTACTGGTTTCCACATACCTGTTTACTAAACAAGATTGAAGTTTCAACAGACACTCACTGGTGAACTGGCAGAGCATGTTCAGGGTAATAAGGGATCTTTCTCTCATGCATTCTATCCATGCACGAAGAACAGGATGATGGCTGGACTGGTTCAAGAACAATTCGGATGTCACTTTTTAGTGAAAATGTGTGCTGCTCCTAAGTAACGGACAATCCCTGTGAAAATCCACATATGGTTCCCAACTAAGGACCTGAAGTTCAGAGAGGATGCATAACAGGCAATGGCCACCAGGAAAAGTGTTTTAAGAAATAGAGTCAAAGCTGCAACCCCAACAAGTTGAGATGGGAGAAAGGCAAGTTTATTAATTATGAAGTTCAGGTCTAAAGGAGGAGAGGTCTTCTCCATCAGACAGGAGAAATGCAGAACCCCCCCCCCAAGAAGAAGCTTGACCAGCCAGTGCTGGGCTGAAGTCCAATCCTCCACAAGTCGCAATGTGAAGAAACAGCTGACACTAACTATGGAATATATGACAAATCATTGCACAACTACACACTAACCAAATGTGGAGACATAGCACACACCTCCACCCGAATGGGGAATCTACTCCAATTTGGCAGACTACATCTGCAAGGCAGTAGTTTCCTGGCAGTTTCAAGCACCACAGACCCCAGATGGGGGATCTAGTAAAATCAGAGAATCTATGACAATCAGCCAAGCTCTGAGGTAGAGCTGGCTGTCACTCCACTGTGTGGGGACTTCTTTAGCATGGTCCATGAGTGTGTTTGCATTGCAGGGTACTTGAGAGCCTGACACCACACCCATCTTGTTCAATAATACATGGTCTTCATTCAACAGCTTTTTTAATAAAGTGCACGAGCAGAGGGAATGGTGGGAAGTTATACAGGAATCTTTCCTGCCAAAGGGTAGACAATGCATCCTTCTTCCATTCCCTACAGCCCTACTGGTGGAAGTATAACCATATTCTTCTGAAGGGTTAAAAAAAAAAAAGTCAATCGTTGGATAGCCTTAATTCTGGAAGATCCAAAACAGACATGACTTCCAAATTTTCAGCTTTAGAAGACAATTGGAGAGCTAGCCTAAGAAATCCACCAGTACTGTTAACCTCACCTGGGTTATGAAACACTATGACCAACTGCGTACTTGCATATCCTCACTGCACAGCAGACATAACTATACATGCCCCCCCCCCAAGGTATCTCATACTGTTTATCAAAGCAAATCAGGAGGGGCCTACAAACAGAGTTTTCAAGGCTAGATAAGCTATATGCTGCATCAAGACAGAGGACATGGATTCCTACTTTCAAGCTTAACTGCATCCCCTGAACTGTGAAGGGGTAGAAATGAGATCCCTACTCTGCAGTCTATTGTCATAACCTACAGGTAAGGAAAACCTACCTTCTAAGTGGTGGGGACTTTTCATCATTCCAGGACTTGCAGACAAGGCTCATACTCCAGAAAACACTTGCAAGTACATAGTGACTGCAGCCACTAGCACAATTAGAACATTTTGCTAAAGAAAACTGAACCATGAACAAGCAAACTCATCAGTATGAAAACTTGACTGGTGGCATTTACAATCTGCAACAAAAACATATAAACCAAACAGTGTAAGAAGAAAGAACATTGTGAATGACGAGTTGTTCTCTCAATCTCTCTGCTAAGAAATTCACCTATTGCAGTTAGGGTCTAGTAATATTCTCAACTAAGTATATATTGATAAAACCACAGCGAGGTGCTTTCATTAATGCATTCTATTTGTTCAAAAGTATCACTTTTCTGTTTCTTTGTGCAAACGTATCGTCTCTGTGCATATTCAGCTGCTAATTGCACTGCTTGACCCACTCTTTTCTAAGTACTTTTATTTATTCACATTAAAAAGGTTTGTAACTTGTTTATTTATGTATTTATTAGATAATAACATGCTACTTATGGTTAAAAGCTGACAAAGCTACAGGCATCCATCTCAACTGGTTAGACTGCTTTGCTACACACTGTCACTCTTAGGAAAAGAAGTATACATCAATAACTGATTGTTATATATTATTGGTTAATTGATGCACATGTTTTAGTATTTAATGGGTTTTGCTGTTTTATTCTATGGATCTGATGAAGCATAACTTGAGTGAAAATGCTTATCCTGTGTATTAAAGATTTGTACTTTTCAGCTCTGGTGGATGCCTGGTTTGTTTGCTGCAGTTATCGTGTTTGGATAAACTCATGAGTTCTTCCTGCAAGGCATCATCATCATCATGGGTGAAGACAAAAGACCTTTTTTTTTTTTTTTTAATTATGTTGACTGCACTAGGAAAAGGCCTGCATCTGGCCTCTTGTGCTGGGCAATTTTATCTCACTACTTGGAGTGTGAAAGCAAACTGAAAATCTACAGGAGCTCCCTAATGGAAATGTGAGCCCCAATATTTCAAGTCTCTTCACTTTGAAAATTATACTGTGATCACAACAAATAAGACTGAATTCTGAAAATGACTCAACTTTAAAGTATTTGTGCATGGGAGCAAAGTCCCTCTTACACACTTACAAATTATATAATTTACCTGCAGCAGTGATGCACCTTACAGTATGGGAAATATTCTTGAGATATAATTTCAGACTTAGTATGTATTTTCTTTACTCACACTTGCAGTTCATCAGTTTCGTGGTTTTCAAACATGCTCCTCAGAATCTCAAGAGGCACCCATGCACAGATGACCATGTTAAATTGTTGGCAGATGTTCTTCGTGTTTCACTGTTGCAGTCATTACATTTGGGTAATCTGCTGGCAGGTTGCCCTCAGTCAGCCTGAATAACAAAGTCTTGGGTCCTGCGTCGTTTGCTGTCTCTTCTTCCATGACGTCAGGTCATCAGGGGTATAAAACATGCAGCCAACGCCATTTTAATCAGTCTTTCTTGCCGCGCAGTGCCTGAAGCAGAAGCAGTTTGCAAGTGCTGGTCGGCAGACTCCTGAAATTTTCATTTTCGAGTTTCAGAACCCAAGTCTTCAACTTAAAGCTAAGTACCCCGTTGGGGAAACTTTTTCTTGCTCCTTACCAATGTCAGTAAAAGTTAATAATTGTATTACTTGTGGGAAGCAAATACCTTATAAGGATTTTCATTTGTACTGCATTCCTTGCCTAGGCCCTGACCACGTGCTTTGCTGCCGGTTTTGTGCTAAATTTAACCAATGCACTATTAAGCGTCGGTATATTTTTGCTTCTAAATATTTTGGCTCAAGATTTAACTATCCAGAAATGTCGTCGGTTAGCAATACGACTTCTGGAATCCACAAAAAATGCAAAGAAAAAGAAAGAGACAGACTGTCGAGGTCCAAAACGGACAACAAAGCTTCTCCTAAGACAGTCGCTGGTTCGCCGGTACTCAGTGAGGTGCTTTCGCAGCCCCTGATGCCCGCTACTTTTGATTTGCAGGCCTCTACCGAGACCCATTTGGAGTCCGGTATGCCGCGAGACACTTCAAGTATTGAACCCGCACGTGTCTCTCCGTTAGATGAGTCTAAAGCCGCTGAGCAGGCACCGGCTTCTGAGGGTGTTTTCAGGCCTAAAGATTTGTATATTAAACCGACGCCATCATCAAAAATAAGGCCAAAACCAACTTCTATGTCTAAAAAAAACCGACGCATGGGTCACGTGTTCAGGCCCCTATGCCTGAAAAACAAATGATCAAAATGGCTGAGGATTTAATTACCTTGATCAGGGGTTCCCAACCCCCTCCTGCTAAGAGGCCTAGCCAAGGCACTGATTATGAATCTTCAGATCAGGTTTCCATTTCTTCTGATTCCTCTTCTGATCAGGAATTTTCTATTCCACCTTGTGAGGACTTTGATGCAGAAGAATCCATCCCTTCTAATTCTCCTCCTGAGGATTTTTCTTTTGGAGAAACTTTGCATACCTTAAGGGAACATTTTCCTTGGGAGAGTCAGGATTTCTCAGAATCCAAAAAGAGGCTTAGGGATTTCCTTCTTCTTCCTCAGTATAGGCCTTTGGCTATACCTCCTGTTTTAGACATTGTTGATGATGTTTTCTCAGAATCCAGCATGGCTCCTGATTCCCTGCCTCTGGCTCCTAGTAAGCCAGACCGATATTACAGGGTTCCTGACTCCCACAAGTTTCTTTTTAAAAACCCTACTGCTAACCCTGAAACAATTTCTCAGGGTCCCAAGGGTGTTAAGGCTTCTATTGCTAAAATCCTACCCCTTCTGATAGAGACTCCAGGGCGCTGGATAGATGGGGTAAGAAGGTTTACACATCTGCAACCCTGGCAATCAGGGCTTTAAACTGTCAATTTCAAATGCTTAAATATCAACAGCACGTCATGGGCTTACTGAAACAGAAAATGATGCTGATTTCTGACTGTGTGGAATATAAAGAGTTACAGGATTTATTGCATTCATCTGAACAAGTTGGAAAGTATACTTTGCAATGTGGTTTTGAGTCCTTGGAGGCCTCTTGCATGGCCACCATAACTGGATCTGTGATAAGAAGGCATGCTTGGCTCAAGGAGCAAAATCTGCCTGATCATGTTAAAGCAAAATAGTTGGATGCTCCTTTACAACAGGACAGTCTATTTGGTAATAAGGCAGAAGTTGTTTTGAAAAAGATGGAAGACAAAGCTAAATCTATGCAAACTGTAAAAGATTTCCTACAAGTGCAGCCACCCAGGTTCAGTACGCACTGGCCTACTAAGAATTGGTCCTTTCCAGTACCCAACAGAGCAGCTCAGTTCAAACCCAGACACTCCAAAGGCTCCAGGTTTCAGTCACAAGGAACTTACAGAACAAAACAATGGGGTGTCTCCACCTCCAAATCTGGAAGTAGCAAGGCACCCCCCTACGGTAAACCATCTCAATTACTTTCATCTGCCATTTCCAAGCACTTATCTTTTTGCAGCCCCTTTGAGGGTAAAACTAGCACTTCATGCACAAAATTGGCATCTAATTACCCAGGACAAGTGGGTTTTAAATACAGTATTTCCAGGGATACAGATTTCATTTCCACAAGTTGCCAATTCCAAACGGATGGCCAGATCTGCCTCCAAATCCGTGGGCAGAGGCCCAGAAACAAGTAATGTCCCTCATGGATATGGGGGGCTATTCAACCAGTACCAGAAAAGGAAAAGGGACAAGGTTTTTAGTCAAGACTTTTCCAGAAAAGACAAATCATGCCGTCCAATTCTGGACTTATCCATTCTAAATACTTTCCTGGACATTCCAAAATTCAAGATGCTGACTCTACAACAGTTACTGCCTATGCTGGGGCAAGGATGCCTGGTTGGTAACTCTAGACTTAAAAGAGGCTTACCTGCATATCCCAATCAGGGAATCTTTTACAGAAGATACCTCCGCTTCAAAGCAGGCTATTTGCATTACCACTTATCTGCACTGCCCTTTGACTTATCTCCTGCGCCTAGGGTCTTCACAAAGTGCCTGACACCAGTAATTGCATTTTGCAGACAAAGAAACATTCAAATTTGTCCTTATCTGGACGATTGTCTAATTCAGGCAGAAAGCAAGGACATTCTTCTACAGCATCTGACGTTTGTAAAAAGGCTTCTAACATGCCTAGGGTACACCATAAACTAAAAAAATTCAAAACTGGTACCCCCTCTCAAATAATTACATTCTTGGGTGCAAGCTTGAATACAACTGCCCAGATGTTTTACCTCACGCCAGACAAATTCAGTTGACGACATACTTCAAACAAGGGGCCACAAAAACCCAGCTATCTTCCAGACAAATTCTGCAGGCCTTGGGGTTCATGGCTTACTGCATTCTACTAATTCCATATGCAAGACTGCATATGAGGAAACTTCAATGGTACCTAAAAATCTTATGGGGTCAACATTGTCACAGCCTGGAAACAATGATACCTATCATTCCTTGCCTGCAACAGGAGTTCCGAAGGTGGGCAGAGGCCTGTCAGCAAAACAAGGGACTGTCATTCATTCCACCCCCTGCCACCCAAACCCTGACTACAGACGCATCAGATTATGCTTGGGGGACCCATCTGGAAGGGAGATGCATTCAGGGCAAATGGAGCCCAAATCAAATGCACCTACATATCAACCAGAAAGAAATGCTAGCTGTACAGAATGCTCTGACAGCCTTCAAGGACTTTCATCATCCAGGACAACTACTGATAAAGACAGACAAAACCGCAGTTATGTGGTACATAAACAAGCAGGGGGGTACCTACTCCTACCCCCTTTGCAGACTAGCCATGGCCTTGTGGAACACAGCCTTGACTTACCAAATACATCTACAAGCTCAATTCCTGCCAGGAAAGCAAAATACTCTGGCAGATGAACTAAGACTAAGCAGAAATCTTATGGACCCACACAAATGGAAACTGGATCCACAAATCTTCAGCATTTTGAAAAAAAATGGGGGAGCCCAGACATAGATCTTTTTGCCTCTCCCCAAAACTATCAGTTAGACAAATTCTGCACAAGAATTCATCACAAAAAAGCTTGGAATGTAGATGCTCTATCCTTCAGCTGGAAAAACCTATCAGTCTATGCCTTTCCCCCTCTGCCGCTGCTCTCCAAGGTTTTACTAAAAGTCAGACAGGAAAAACCGAAAATGATTCTGATTGCTCCAGACTGGCCGCGCCAACACTGGTACCCGCTCCTACGCAATATGTCACAACTTCCTCCGTGGTACCTGCCTCAGAACCCTTATCTACTGTCTCAGCAGAACTATCAAATTCTGCACACTCAGCTCCAAACTCTGAATCTTGCAGCATGGCTAATCAACTAATTTCACCAGTCACATCTCTCAGTAAACCTGTGATGGATGTCATTAAGGCCTAGTACTAGAAAATCTTATGCTGATAAATGGAAAAGATTCTGTGCCTGGAACCAAGCACAAGGAATAAACACAGCAATGCCCAATATTCCTCAGATTCTGCGATACTTAACTGAGATGTTTCATAAGGGCCTGTCTTTTTTCTTCTATAAAAATCCATGCCTCTGCCACTTTGGCTCATTACAACACAGAGCCTCCCCTCTTTTCTCACCCCCTGCTAAAGTAGTACCTCAAAGGGACCAAAAATGTGAGACCTCCCAGGAGAGCACCAACTCCTGCATGGGATCTCAACTCTGTGCTGGAAAAACTCACCCTACCTACTTTTGAACCAGCTGCTACTGCAGACATAAAATTTCTCTCTTGGAAGACAGCTTTTCTTTTAGCAGTCACTTCAGCTAGAAGGATTTCAGAACTACATGCCCTCATGGCAGCAGAACCTTTCACTATCTTCTATCTGGACAGGCTGGTCCTCATCCTTTATGCCTAAGGTGGTATCCAGTGTGGCTCTTAATCAGACCATTTATCTGCCAACTTTTTTCCCAAATCCACAGAACAAGGGGGAGCGGATTCTGCATTCATTGGATGTACACAGACAACTAAGATTCTACTTAAACAGGACAAACTCTCTAATAAAATCTGAGCAATTACTGGTGGCGTTTGCTGCAGGGGCAGAGGGAAAGGCTATTTCAAAGCAGACTATTTCAAAATGGATAAGCCATTGTATTCGTTTCTGCTACATGCACCATGGTAAACCTGTCCCCAAGAGGATCAGATCTCATTCCACCAGGGCTGCATCTACTTCTGCAGCCTTTCTCAGAGGAGTTCCTACCAGAGACATTCTAGAAGCTGCTACTTGGAGCTCAGTTCATACATTCACCAAACATTACCATTTACCTCTCTTCTCTAAATCCAGAGCAGGCTTTGCTACTGCTGTTCTGCAGGGCCTTATAGCTGCTCCTAATGCTGTATAATTCCATCCTCCCAACCATAGCTTTGGGATCCTACCCAAATGTAATGACTGCAACAGTGAAGCACGAAGAACATAGTACAGTTGCATACACTTACCATAAATGCAGATGTTCGAGTGTATTCACTGTTGCAGTCCGGGTTACCCACCCGTCAGCCCCCTATTTCTCTCTTATTTTACTTCTTTCTTTTAATATGCTCAAAAGCCTTTTTGGTGTATTTGCTTTTAGTTGGAGGTATATTTTTTGTGTTCTGAATTACATGCATATTTATATATATATATTTTGCTCCCCATTTGGGGGTTGCCTGACATCTGGGGCGAGAAAAACTGATTAAAATGGCGTCGGCTGCATGTTTTATACCCCTGACGACCTGACGTCATGGAAGAAGAGACAGCAACTGATGCAGGACCCAAGACTTTGTTATTCAGGCTGAGGGCAACCTGCCAGCAAATTACCCAAATGTAATGACTGTAACAGTGAATACACTCGAACATCTACATTTATCGTAAGTGTACACAACTGTACTTTCTAGTAGCTGAACTCCACCTCCAGGCCGAACCACCTCATAATCTGACGGCTACTCAATTATAAGGCTTCAGTACTTCAGGCATCAACTGTGAGAACTTTGTATGATAAACATAACAGAGATGCAAACTGTGTAACTGGCAGAAAAGGACTTGGGTTCATAGGCTAAGTGTTCTCTCTTTGTGAAGCGTACCACTACAAACTAATGCAGCTGCCAAGAAAAAATGCAGAACTACAACAAAAGAGTAGATAAATCCAGTCACAGGTGCACTGTTGAGAGTTCTAATGTTAGATCTTGAATGTTGCACTGATTTTTCAAAGTGATTTTTTTTTGTGTTCTAAAGTCTATGCTGACCTTCTCACTTCCCTAATGCCTGATGCTACTTATCTTTCTTTGGGACCCTAAGCAGGGTCAAGAAAATATGCATAATGCTTCACTTATTTACTACTCTTATTTAGAGGGTGGATGCCATAGATGTAATATTAAAAATAAAATCATACATGCTACTACACACTGACACTGTTTTGAGGCTGGATGCTTACTAAGTAATACACTAGCACAAATAAAAACAATGCATCCTCTGCTAGATCGTCTAGTTAGTGTTCAAAAGTTCTTTGTTGCTTCAGTCCATTTGTGCAGTGTTAGACTTTCTCCTACAAAAAATCAGTGCATCACGTTTTATGAATGCAGCACGGAAGTCTTTGCCTTTGATTATATTATATTTGAGCTGAACACATTTCCTTCTCTGCACAGAATGTAGTTTTGATGGTAATGGCTTGCAGAACCCAAGCAGCTCCACTCCAGAGTTAGGTTTTTCCTTAACAACAATAACCCTGCCTTTCCAGAAGTGTGTGCTTTTTACCCTACCAAGCACATTACTAACTTTCCTTTTGCTGACAAGTTAAAAATCACTATGGCCTGTTTAACCCACCTACACATTTATTAAACCTCACACCAAGTCTACCACCTTTATTTTTTCCTTAAAAATAATCACTCATCTGTCCACCACAATTTTCCACAATATGTTGCACCATCCCTGTCCCCCACCCTTGGAAACTAAAATATCTTCCACTCCAATCCTTCTGTCTCTCAGTAACTTGCCATCACATGTCAAAGTCAAAGTCAACTTTATTATCATTCTGAAATCACACAAGTGCAAAAACTGAATGAAATTCCATGCCTCTGGACTCAATGTGCAGACAGCATATAGACTATTTTCACAGACATTTACACATGTAACACCTAGCTATTACATCACGGACATGCAGGTAGAGAGACTAATATTGCAGATAATTAGAAACACATTTTAACACTTTTCAAACTGAACACTTACTTGCATGAGACTTTAGTATTGCACAAGTACTTGGTTACGACGGCACAGAAAGAGACATTTGAGTATTGCACTGTGAACATCAGATTATTGCACTATGGACCGTAGAGTATTGCATTGTGGTTAATTTACGAATTTGCATGTGTTGCACTGAAAGAAGAGATATTTTACTGCACTGCTACTGCCCTAAATGGCATATAAGTTACAGTCATGGTGAACATTGCGCTAAGTATTAGGTGAGACTGGTAACCAGGTTCTTGCACAATTTGAGACAGTTTCTACTGACCCAGTTGGACATCATGGAGTGTAGTGGTTATTAGGGTTCAGCAGCCTGATGACATTAGGGAAGAAGCTGTCCCTGAATCTTGTAGTTCTGCAACGTATATTTCAGAAGCGCTTTCTGGATGCTAGATGAAGGAACAGTCTGTAAGCAGGGTGAATGCAGTCTTTAATTATTCCTCTGGTCCTGCTAAGACATCTGGATAAGTACAAGTCGTGGACAGGTGGTAAAGTGGTCTTAATGATCCTCTCGGCTGTCTTCACCACTCTCTGGAGAGATTTGCGCTCAGAGGTAGAGTAGTTTCCATACCATACTACGAGGTTGTTTGTCAGGATGCTTTCTATCGTACCTCTGTAGAAGGTAGTGAGAACTGTTGATGGGAGATTCGCTCTCCTCAGCCTTCTTAAAAAGTGCAATCTCTGGTGCGATTTCTTGATTATGGCATTTGTATTTGTGTTCCAAGACAAGTCCTCATCGATGTGCACTCCCAGAAACGTCGTGCTTCTCATTCTTTCAACTGTTTTCCCATTGATGTTGAGGGGAGAATGTCAATCTTCCAACCAAACAAGGCTCAAATGTTCCACATTTACATTATCACAGCACCACTGAAGCATAGCTAATATTCTGCAATCAGAGCATCCTTTTACATTCTGAAAGCTGGAACTTCACATATGTTCTTATCACTCTACTGCAAAGTGCTCTTTCTGCAGGTTAGAGAGAGAGAGAACAACACACAACAGATCTTGTGGCACTGGCCTTTATTACAAGTCCCATCCATGCGTGTTTCAATCTTTCTTGTCCACTCTCAGTTATATGAGACATTTCTTCAACCACCCTGAGCAATGGATCAGTTATCACATACACATGGTAGCCTTGGAACCAAGGACTCATTTCCCAAGTTGTTGTATTCTACCTGTAGATCTCAATCTTCTATGTAGTCTGACTTTGATTATTGCACTTGACTTATGACTGAGTCAAGTAAATCACTCAGTTCCAAAGTCAATACTTGTCGCTTTCGTGTCTGGGACATGAATAGGGAGTCTTCGTGGGTTCTTTTTAAGCAGCTTTATTATATACAAACACATCACTACAGAGACTTATTGACTATAACTTAAGTAACTTATATACAAACTAACAACTGTGATCATCCATAATCACTCTCTGGCTGCTCCTTCAAAATGGTACAAGGAATTGCACATGTAAGGACTTTATATACATACACATACAGACTTGCATGCTTCTTAAAGATATAGCACACACTTTACACTATGATCTACATCCTCCCTCTCTGAGAAATAGATCATGCAATTATTATGAGACTGTTTGGCATACAGAAATCACAGGTAATCTTTAAATATACAATACTAAATACACATGTATGCACAATCAAGTCCACGTTGCTGCGTATCTCACACTAGGCTTAGATACTCACCCATATCATGTGACATAAAACTGGATATTATTAGATTTAGCAACTGGAACTGTTTCTGTAACATGGTTGACCTGTGGAATGCTTGAATCACTTCCTGGAATGGGGTCAGAATTTTGAACACACACTGATTTGAAAACAGTGTCCGACTCGGTCTTCGATTTAGAGTCCCCATCACAGAAACAATATTGTAATTGCAATGATGATTCTGGTACAGGAGGAAAATGTCTGTGATTCCTCCTATACTCCACATCTTCGGAATTAACCAAGTAAAATCTCGTCTCGGCCCAAATGCCTGCAATCTGGCCCAATCAATCAAAACCTTTGGTTGTCTGGATTCGTACCATCTCTCTTTCTCTCAACAGATGAAGTAATCTGCTTGATCTGTCGTAACTAGATTTCTGGATATTACGCTTCTTAAACAAGTGAGCCTCGATGGTATGCTGCAAAAAACTTGAAGAAATAGGTAGCGTAGTTCTAGTTTGGAAAGTAGTCTTTGAGCAGGTGAGCCAAGAATATCATCACGGGGTATGCTTCTGAGATTAAGCAAATTCAAGAATACAGCAGTACAAAACATCTCATGTTTTGACCTTTCAAGTAATTGCTTTGCACGCTGCACTGCACGTTCAGCTAGACCATTGGACTGAGGATATTCAGGACTACTAGTGACATGTACAAAGTCCTATTCTTTTGCAAATTTCTGAAATAACTGGCTAGTAAATTGAGTACCAAAGTCAGAAAAAAGTATGTGTGGACTATCATGAACTAAGAAATTACGTTCCGCTTTGTAATAACATCAGTTGAGATTAGGTTAGGTAGTAGATCAATCTCAAACCAATTCGAATAAAAGTCTACCAGAACTAAGTTGTGTTGATTGTTCCACTCAATCATATCAGTTGCAACAGTAGACCAAGGTAGTTCAGGAAATGAACTTGGCTGAACTGGTTCTCTTTGCAAATGTGATCTACTACTATTACATACTGAACAAGAAGAAAGAACTCTATCAACATCTTTTGGTAATGAAGGCCAAAATACTAATTCTTTTGCTCTTCTCTTAGTGGATGTAGACCCTGGGTGACCACGATGCAAAATCTGGAAGCAGAACAACAATTTTAGGACCTTTAAAAATAATGCCACCTGCCATCAACAATTCATCTCTGTAAGGAAAAAACATTTGCACTTTAGGTGATAAACTAGATTGCTTTGACAGCCATCCAACATTAATACAGTGATTGAGCTTCTGCAAAATCAGATCAGTCTGAATGTGATCTCTTCACTCATCAAGTCTAATGGTGGAAAAATTATGCAGTGATATCACAGCAAAGTCAAAAGTCTCTGCATTAAGCTATTCTGTTGTAATCCTGGGAGATCTGGATAAAGTATCAGAGAGAGCAATTTGTCTTTGGGGTAGACGTTTTTGAAATTGTACTTCTGCAACTTGAGCATCATTCTTTGTAATCTTGCTGGAGCATAATGCATAAGCTTCTTTAGAATAGTAACTAGAGGTTGATGATCAGTTTCAATCTGAATAGCTCAACCATAAATATAATCATGAAACTTGGAACATGCAAATAGTATTGCCAAAAGTTCCTTCTCAATTTGAACATACTGCATCTCAGTTTGGGCTAGTGTTCTAGATGCATAGGCTACTGGTCTGCCCTCTTGGAAGTATAACTGCATCTAGACCAAATTTTGAAGCATCACAGGAAACAGTAACTGGTTTGTTGACATCATAGTATCATAATGTAGGTGGGGTGGCAATTTTCTTCTTGAGGTCTTTAAATGCCTTCTGGTGCTGTTCCAACCATAACCATGCAACATTTTTGCGTGTGAGCTCTCTGAAAGTTGGTGTCAACTCACTGAAATCTGGTATAAATTGGCTTAAATAGTTGACCATGGCCAAAAACGCTGTAAAGCTTGTACATGATCTGGTGCTGATATTTCATGAACAGCTGCTTGTTTGGTCGGGTCTGGTCTCAAGCCTGTACTCTTAAACAAATGACCTACATACATAACTTCTGGAAGTCTGAATTTGCACTTCAGAGGACTGAGCTTTAAGTTTATTTCACGTGCTCTGTCTAGAGATTTCTTGAGGTTTCTGTCGTGCTCTGCTTCACCACTGCCTCCAACCAATAGATCATGTACTATTATGGCACAGGGATAACCCGAAAAAATGTTTTCTATTGCACGCTGAAAAACTTAACTTGAAGAATTTATTCCAAATGACATCCTTAGGAATCTCTGTATCTGCCAAACAGAGTACCAAAAGTAGTTAGAAATGAGGATTTGTGATGCAGCATCACTTGCCGAAATTAACTCTCTGCATCGAAAACAGTTCATACAGTGCCATTCGGTATTAGAGCTGTAACCTCTTCAACTGTGTGCATTGGATGATACAGTCTTTTTAATGCTTTGTTCAAATTTCTTGGGTAAATGCATATACTGATTTCATCTAAGCCTTTTTTGTGAGCGGCTACCATGGACGACACCCATTCAGTTGGTTCTGTGACTGGACAACTCACACCCTGCTGCACCATTTTATCCAACTGAGCCTTAACTTTATGTTGCATAGCTATCGGAACTCTTCTTGCTGGTCTGACTACTGGAGTGACCTCTGGGTCTAACGTCATGGAATACACAACTGAAAGTTTGCATAACTTGTCACCGAAAACATCAGCATACTCTGAGAAAATGGATTCTGAAAAATTAGAACTCAAAAATGCACTTATGTGATGAACCTCTTTAGCAAAAGAAAGCAGATTCACTCAAACTAACTTTGAGACCCAATAAAGACTTCACTGGTCTTCGGACTACATAGAATAACAAGTTGCAACAGTTCTTGGGCAAATAACATGAAAATATCAACTTTTTCACCAATCACTGATACACCCATCTACATAGAAAGCTGACTGGTTCAACTCTACTTGATCAACTTGCTTTTTTGTGCAAGCCTTCTTTACAATTGTGTGAGGCTTACTTGATTTGCAAAACTTTTGGAAATGGTTCCATTTTTTACACTTGTGACATTGACTCATGATTCGCACCACAGTTGCGACAGTTAACAATAAAGTAGATTTGGGTTTTGCTGACTCATGCTTATACTGCCCTGAGCTAGCGTTAAAATGGAAATCAAAATCTAAACCAACTGCAACTGAAGTACTGAATACTGCAAATGAGATGAAGGAAAATGAGGTGGAATATTCAGAAAAGGGAAGAAGCAAATTACATAACTTGTTGGGAGTATATATAGGTTCATAGGTAGGTGCTAGGCTATCAGTCCAAGGGCCTAAGTAAGCCTAGCCAACACGGTTCCCTGGCTTATGCCACCCAAGAAAGTTATTTTCCTGTGCCCTTGTCGAGCAGAGCCACAGAAGTGATCCCCGGGGTGTATTTCCTATTTCCCATCCACTTATCAGGATTTTTTCTTGAAGAGTGCTAATGAGGAACGTTGTTTGACATAGATGGGTAGCTTGCTCCTGAGTATGGAAAGTCTCTGGGACAGGAATCTATCCCTCCAGCATGTCCTGTTTATTGTGGTGACAAGGTTTAGGCCCCTCGAGTGTGTAGCTCGGAGGGATTGGGATTTCTTTAGGTGTAGAATGTCCAACAGCTCTGGGTTTGACAGAGATCACCTCAGAGTAGGCGATATGCTACGGAGTAAAGCTGGAGTTTTTTGAGATGGTCAGTGTAGGGCATCTGTTTGAGGCCAGTAATCCTCTTTGTGAAGTACTTCTGTGGCCTTTCTGGCTGCTGCAGATGTCTTGTGAGGTACATTCCAAAAGGGGCATTGTACTCTATAATGGGTCTGAGTGTCGAGTAGAGGGGAACAATGACCTCTTTTTTCCTGGATGAGAACCCTTTTGTGATAAGGTGTGCCACGTAGAAGGATTTCCTGACTACTGTGGTGATGTGATTATCAAAGGAGAGACTACTGTCCACCTGGGTCCCCAGGTCTCTTATCACACACTTGGCGTTAAGTAGACTGCTGCCTATGTGGTAGTTCATAAGTACAGAGTTTTTACCAAAAGGGATAACAACGCACTTTTTGGCATTGAGCTTGAGGCCAAGGCTCTGACACCAGGCATCTGTCTCAGTGAGGCCTTTCTGTAGGATGTCCACATCATTTGGGGACTCAACTATGGCTCCTAGTTTGCAGTCATCTGCGAACTTCGTTAGCCAAAGGCCTTCTGTGTTAGTCTGTACTTCAGAGACGTAGATACCAAACAGGAGAGGTCCCAGGACTGAACCTTGTGGTACTCCACTTGTCACTGGTTTGAAGTCAGATTTGGAGTCTGCAACTTTTACAGTGTGGGTTCGGTCAGTGAGCCAATTGGCAACCCATCTTGTGACATAGGGATTTATACCGAGTTTAGTGAGTTTAGCTATAATTCCAGAATGGGGGATGGTGCCAAAAGCCTTGGGGAGGTCAAGATCGGCTGTGTGAACCACCTTACCTTCGTCTACAGCTTTGGTGACTGCCTCAAAGAAGTCGATCAGGTTCAGGAGGCATGATCTGCCTTTTCACAAATCCGAACTGGGTGGGCTCCAGAGTTTGGAGGTTACCAATGTCTTTGTTTATGAGTTCCCATGATGATATGCTCCATGGCCTTACAGATCAGGCTCGTCAGGCTAATAGGGCGATAGTTCCCAGGATCAGTGGTGGCTCCCCCTTTGTGGAGTGGGATAACTGTTGCTGTGCGCCATTCAGTGGGCACAAAGCCTGATGTGAGACTATGCTTGAACATGGTGCTTAGGTGGGGAGCCAGTTCGTTCTGAAGTTCAAGTAAAACGCAGCCTGGGATGTTGTCCAGTCCCATGGATGCTGTGTTTTTGGCTTTAGAGAGTGCAGCTTTTACCTGTATAGTTATGATTACAGGGACTCTGCATTCTTCCTGTATAATTATGGACCCTTTAGGGGGTGGGGTAAAGTTAGCACTGAACCTATCTGCCAGGACATTGGCAATATCAGTTGGTTCTGTAATTTTCATGCCGTTATGTTGTAACTCAGAACAGATCTGGGTGTTGCCACTGAGATTCTTGACATAGCTATAGAATGCTTTGTGGTTGTCCCTAGAATCAGTGGCAATTTTGTTTTTGTAGCTAGCTTTGGAGGATCTTACAAGGGATCTCAGCTTCTTACTGAGGGTGACCAGGTAACTCCTCCACTCATGGAGGTGGGAAACAAGTGCAAATGTGGGCTTTTAAACCAGAAAGTTGAAAGAGCTGGAGAAACTGCCAAACGGCCAATAAACTACAATTTCCGGGCCAGAAACCACAGTTGTGGTAGATAGGCTACCTAGTGCTTACCACTCCTGCTGATAAGCTTGAAGGCTTCCCCTCCAACACAGAAAGGCTTTGAGGGCTCAGAAGCTTACACACAGTCCTAGTTACAGCAAATCTGTATCTGGACTAGACTAGTTACAGGAAAGGCAGGAAACAACTTAGAATTTTTTTTTTTTTTTTTTGGAGAATGGTATTCAGGATGACGGGTAAGGTTTAATGGAAGGCAGCAACTGAGCAATTTCTGTAAGTTGGAGTGAATGCTAAATGTTCAAAAGAAAGAAAACATTTCTGTAATTGCATGATAAATGAAGTTGAAAAGTGTTAATATTTTTTTTCTTTTCTATCAATGTACATCTTGAATGAAACTTTAATAAAGGTAGCTTAAGAACACCAGAAAATTGATAATGTTTCTCCATTTAATGGTCAACACATATTCTAAACCTATCTTCCTTTGTTACTGTCACCACTCTCTTCACTCATTTAGTAAGCTGCAGTTCATGAATTACAACCACAGCACCCATACATTTCAATTCCAGTTTAATTCTGCTTCTAAAATGTACTGGATAATTTCCTGGTGCATTGGTAACTGTCACTACCACAGGTAAAATCTTAATGTGGCACACTTCTGGCACACAAGATCTAAAGTAAATCACAACCATACCTCACAACTATACTGAATTCCTCAGTAAATACCAGTTTTGAGGGCAAAATATTGGGATGCCACAAATTCCCACGTGGCCCCTTTAATTTCTGAATTTCTTGGGCTTATTTTTTTTTTCTTTTTTCTTTTTTTTATTATATACTGCTTCTGATGTCATCTCGTGCAGAGTGTGCGCGATGATGTCAGCACGAGGCAGATAGCTGCTGAACCATTTCTATTTAATTTAAATTTAGTGGTCTGAGCCTCCGTGGGTTTTATCAGTCTAACTTTTACTTATGCGATTGTGCTCTGCTGTGATTTTATTACAAGTGGGCTCTGGACAGTTCTGCAAGTGTACTTACATAGAGGTAGGAATACAGGATACTACAGGGCGATAATAGTGAATACATACTCTTTCTTCAACGCATGATGTATTTAACATAAGCAGTAGGTTCGCACTGTCAATAAAGTGATTAGAGCAAGGTGGAATCTGGTACTGCCGATGACTGTACTGTACCTGATTCCTCCTCAACTACTCTCTCTTTGCAGGTAGTGTGGCTGCACTGTGATCCACTATTGTCTATTAGCCGCAGTCTTGGTCCTGTCACCTTCTCTGGTTTTTACAGCCAGCTTTTACGACAGACTGTTTTAACTTCTGTACTATCGGCTGGCCTGGTCCGATTTTTTATATTTTGGCTATTCTGAAGTACTACCTGTTGTAGTTGTGGTGTTTCCCCATGGTTACTGTAGTGTTATTCATTATTATTAGCAGTGGTTTGACCTGGTAAGAAAAATACAGTCTTTAAGCTTCAGTCCTGTCGTAGAGAAACCAGATTTTTTTATTTTATGGATGAGCCATGTATGTTTTCAATTTGCAAGTAGAACTTGATCTGTTTGATTATACTGCCACTGCTGAGGTCACAGTCGCAGAGCATTACTTGTGTTTTTGTTGGCGTGCTCTTTCCTAATGAGACCGCAGGTTATTTCCATATGTCTACTTTTCTGTTACGGAATTCCCAAAATAAATGCTTACAAGGGCTCTCACTTGCCCCTTACATCAACTTTTTGAGACTGTTCCATAGTCGCAACTAAACGTCACGTAAATCTTAAGTTCGAGTTCCGGTTTTGTTTTCTAAAGTTGTTGTGTCTTTTGGCTTTCCCCGGTTAGGGGTCGCCACAGTGGAACTCCGGTCCGCTAATGATTGGTAGTAGATTTTTACGTGCCGAGTTGCTGGCCCTGACGCACAACCTTCAACAAAGGTATGCCCATTCACGCATGTCTCCCCACAGAAGACGCTCTAGCTGAGAATCGAATAGGACAACGTCTTACTGTGAGGCGACAACACTACTGCTGCACCACTTTTGGTGAGATTTGTAGTTTGTTCTCACCCCATTGTGCCTGTAATATAACTTTTGAAAGATCACCTTTTATTTAATTTTGTTATATTGAGGGAGTTCAGAGTCCCATACTTAAGTGACAGCTGCTCTTAGCATCCTGGATCTCAGCAATGTTGCTGAGGACATGTTGGATCGACACAAGCAGTATGCATTTTTCTGTGTGTTTTTGTTGACTTTCTGTTGTAGTTTTTCCAATATGCATGACAGTGGGTGTACACTAATGTTGTATAAACTGTGAACTAGCAATTTCCAAATGCCATTGTACATTATAGTGCATGTAGTAGTTTTACTAGTCTGTTGAGGTGTCCTTTGGGAATTGGGGTTCTTTTTGATTTATTCAAGCCTAGTAACCCACTTGATATGTGCTTTTGTCTTTTACTGGTTACCCTTTGCATAATGCTATATTGATTTTTTTTATGTGAGTGAATTTGTGTAAAAAATAGATTTTATAATGTACCATGAGGCATTTCTTAATACTCGTTGTAATGTTTATAGTTTGAGAGTAGTATTGACAAGCAGCAGCATGTTGTAGCCGATTTAAGTTTCTTAGAGTACTGCGATTATTGCAAAATGCTTGATACATGATCAGACTTCAGAGGTTTGTGACATGCAGAGTATCTGAGAATTGTGAGCATGTGGTTTAGATATTTTATTTGGTTTTGCAGAACATCGTTTGAGAAGGAAACTATATCCAAATCTGGTATTGTGAAACTTTGAATTCAGCAAAGTTGTGGGAGGCTGGCTTAATGGTTAAGGTATTTACCTTACAGTTAGGTTTAGGTTTATAGATTAGTAATAGGCTATCTATAAACTTCACTTTTAGACAAAGTAAGTTGAAAAGTGCAGGTTGCAAGAGCAACTGCTTTTGAATAAGTGTACTACTGTAGCTGCTCTCTGCTGGTCTCGCACTCGCTTACGGGCTCAACCGTACTTTTCCATTTCAGTCCTTGACACTCACTCAATCTTGTTCAAGTCAAGTGCTACTGTCATGGTTATTTGCTTTTTGCTATTGCTCTGCACAAGTAGCATTTTACACTCAAATCTGGTTCAAGTCAAGCATTTTAGACAATGTACCTTAAGGTAATGTACTTTGTACTTGACAGTTTGACAACTCAATCTGGCTAATTCTTTGGTTATTTTTTCTTTCCTTTAATGCCCTGCAAGTAATCTCACTCCTTGTAACTGACTACTGGTTGCATCCAGCTCCTCTCCTCATTCACTGAATCTACTGGACCTGCCTTAGCCACCCACCAAGCCTCTACCTAACTCTCTTCCAAGGCTGGTCGAGTATAGAAATTATGGACTCTGGTGCACAGTCATCTTGCTGTCAAGGAATATTTTATTGTTAAGCCCTAACTTTGTCACCATCCCATAATGTACACTCACTGAAAGTTTAAGGACAGACATGCAATGGGAACTTATTGGCATACTGTCCTACCCAAGGATTAACCTAGCCAGTGCTCCTCCCCCATTTTCCACAACCACAATGCCACATCTCAGTGTTCCAGCCTCTAACAGAGATTAACTGTAAGGCATGCTCAAGTACAGACCCTCCCCCTCCGGATGGGCATGTCCATTTTTATGTGCAGTTGCCTCATATGTCCAAGCTACTAATCACACTGAAGCCACCCGGGCCTTAAGCAGGATTTCAGCCATCTATGCCATAACACTGGCTGTGGGAGAGGATGGTTCTTTGGTTAATGCTGTCACTCTTGTTCACTATAGACTGGGGGTGGTACAGCATTCACCACAACAGACATGAGATGTACGAGCAGACATCCATAGGATTGCATAATTGTGTCATTGCATATGTTATGAATGGGAGTGGGATTACGGGCATGACACAAAACAAAAAACAATTCTATTGGCAGTATGTCACTCTCCTCTCTGGCCCATATTTTGGATTAGATCTTTGGAAAAAGATGGGTTTAGATAACCAAATATTAAGTAAGACCACAAGGAGCAGCTATTAGTTAGCTGGAGGAAGAGGTAAATTGGGTGAAATAGCCAAGTAATGGGACATTGGAATGGCTACAGAGGGGAGGGCTGTGTATGGGGGCTCCATCTGACCATGATTTTGTGAGTTGGGGAAGGGTGGCAAACTCAAAGACAGCCCCGGGTGGCACAAACTCTAGCTATGCCACTGATCAGTAGGACATGGAGAATGATTTTTGGAAGTCTTAGCAAACTATAATATTCTTTTGCTAAGATTAGAATATTGCCTACCATTAAATGCCCTACTTCTACCACAAAACCCACGTACTGCAAGTCACCAAAAACAAAAATCCCAAGGTTCACCTTCGCCCTTCCCAGTTAATATCATTACTACACATTTCAAAAAAATGGTTACCATATACCATTTACTACAGGGTCTGGGCCTGGGGCCATATGTCTGTTCTTCAATTTGCATTTGAAATGTGATATCCCACAATTCCACAGGAGTGGGCGGGGTTGCATAATTATGTATGCAAATGCTATGTTAATTACTGTACATATTTGTACCTATTTTTCATGGGCCTTTGTCTAGATTTTTGATGGTTCTAGGTTGAGAGCTATGATCACAACAACTTAACAAATTATCAACAGAATCTTGGATATTCTCTTTCATGACCCAAAATGACGTGCTCATAATTATTTTTCTTTAATTATGCTTGCTAAAATCTATTTGTATATTCAACACTTCTGGAAGAATCTTGAAGCTTTTAGGAAGATTGCTACAGTATTCTGATATGGCTAGTATTTTTATGAATATTCATGTTGTCTTTACAGATGTTTTTCATTCAGCATAAAGTACAGTTTTGTACCTACCATAAATGTAGATGTCCGATAGGTATGCATCTGCAGTCCTTACATATGGGTTGCCCTGCCTCAGGCAGCCCCTCGGTCGGCCGGATTCCAAAGTCTGGGTCCGGCGTCGGCTGATGTTGCCTCCATCCCGACGTCAGAGCGCCTGGGATATAAAAGCGTCAGCCGACACCATCTTCCTCAGTTTTTCTTGCCCCAGATGCCAGTTGCCCTCTAAGTAAGGCTAAATTTGGAGAAATGAAAAATTCCAAACGTGCACAGCAATAAAAAACAAATACACCATAAAAGATCACCCCAGCTAGCTAAAAGGAGGGATAGGTATCCAAAATATACCACAGAGGGGTAGGAGGGAGGGAAATCCTGACTGCAGATGCATACCTATCGGACATCTACATTTATGGTAGGTACAAAACTGTACTATGTCCTTCAAGGATGCATCTGCAGTCCTTACATATGGGTAGAATACCATAGCCAAGCTGGGGGAGGTAGGACCTAAGAAAAGGATGGTGTAGCTAACATGCCCTGCAGGACTGCAGTAGCAAAGCCAGCTCTGGATCTGGAATATAAAGGCAAATTGTAATGCTTGGGAAATGTATGCACGGAGCTCCATGTAGCAGCTTCTAAAATGTCCTTTGTAGCCACCCCTCTTAGGAAGGCTGTGGAGGTGGCTGTTGCTCTGGTGGAATGAGGCCTAATGTTAGCTGGCGCAGCTTTTCCATGAAAGGAGTAACAGAACCGAATGCAATTTCCTATCCATTTTGAAAATGTCTGTTTGGAAATTGCTTTTCCTTGTACACCAGCAGCATATGCTACAAAGAGTTGGTCAGTTTTCTGTAAGTCTTAGTTCTGTCCAAGTAATATCGCAACTGTCTGTGGATGTCCAAAGTATGCAGAAGATTTTCTCCTTTATTTTGTGGATTTGGAAAGAAGGTAGGCAGGTGAATAGCTTGGTTCAGTGAAACCCTGGATACCACCTTCGGCATGAATGAAGGATTGGTTCTCAAAGAGACTCTGTCCTGATGAAAAATGAGAAATGGCTGAACTGCCATGAGGGCCAGTAACTCAGATACTCTTCTCGCTGAGGTTATGGCCAGGAGGAAGGCAGTCTTCCAAGACAGGAATTGTAGTTCTGAAGATGCTGCTGGTTCAAAGGGAGGAAGAGTTAATTTTTCCAACATGAAGTTAAGGTCCCATGTAGGCACTGGTGGTTTCCTTGGAGGGTTGATGGTTTTTATCCCTCTTAGAAACTGTCTTAGCAGAGGATGAGAGAATACAGGTGAGTCAGTGTTGTACTCTGCTGAAATTGCTGAAGCATGGATCTTTATGGAGGAATAAGAAAGGCCATTATGGAGCATTTCAGCCAAGTATTCTAGAATATGTGGAATGCTCATGATTGTCGGATCTTGACCCTTTGCGGTGTTCCAGGTACGAAATCTCTTCCATTTTGCTGAATATGCTTTTCTTGTGGAGGGCCGCCGGGCTTCCATGATGATATCCTGTACCCTCTTGGATAGTTTATCCTGGCGAGGAGTCAAGGTATTCTCCAGGCTGTCAGCTGCAAGGTTTTTAGACTGGAGTGCAGAGTCTTGTAATTGTGCTGTGTCAGAAGAAGTGGCCATTGTGGTAGAGGCCAAGGTTTTGTGCGTGACATGCTCCTTAACAGTGGGTACCAGTGTTGTCTTGGCCAGTCCGGGGCTATCAGGATTACTTTTGGTTGCTCTATCCTGATCTTCAGTAAGACCTTGGTCATTAATGGAAGAGGTGGGAATGCATATACTGTTAGAGTATTCCAGTTGAATGAGAGGGCGTCCACTTTCCATGCTTGAGGATGGTATGTCCTTGTGCAAAATTTCCTCAGTTGATGGTTGTGGTGGGAAGCAAAAAGATCTATGTCTGGCGTTCCCCATGCATGTGCTATCTGGAGAAATATATCCGGGTGCAACATCCATTCGTGTGGATCCATGACGTTTCTGCTCAGGCTGTCTACCAGAACATTGTCTTTTCCTGGTACGAACTGGGATTGTAGTTCTATATTGAGTTTCAGGGAAAGGTCCCACAGATTCATCGCCAACCAGCAAAGAGGGTATGAATGGGTTCCCCCTTGCTTGTTTATGTACCACATAACTGTGGTATTGTCTGCCTTTATTAACAGGTGACCTTGGTGCAGGAAGAGCCTGAAGGCCTCGATGGAATGTATCACTGCCAGCATTTCCTTTTGGTTGATGTGCAGATGCAATTCCCTTTGTGTCCATTGCCCTTGAATGCATCTGCCTTCCATGTGAGCTCCCCATCCATGGTCTGAGGTATCCGTTGTAATGGTTTGGCTGATGTGTGGCTTGCTGAAAGGCAGACCCATGTTTGACTGGCTTGCTTTTGCCCACCACAGGAATTCCTTTTGAAGGCAAGGAATGAGGGGGATCAAAGTTTCTAGACTGTGACTGTGCTGAGACCATAGACTCCTTAAGTACCATTGTAGTTCCCTCATATGCAGCCTTGCTTGTGGGATCAGAAGAATGCAAGATGCCATGAATCCCAGGGCCTGCAGGATCTTCCTTGCAGTTAGCTGGGTTTGTGTTGTCAGATTTCTGAAATAAACCGGAAGTTGTGCTTGTTTTTCTTCTGTGAGAAAAGCCATCTGGGTGTTTGTATCCAGTTTTGCACCCAGGAAAATTATTCGTTGGGATGGAACAAGTCTTGATTTCTGAATATTGACTGTGTATCCCAAGGCCTGTAGTAGTCGGATGACATAGTTTAAGTGTTCTACCAGTGTTTGCTGGCTGTCCGCTTGTATGAGGCAGTCGTCCAGGTATGGGTAAATTTGAATCCCCTGAAGTCTGCACTGTGCAACTACTGATGCCAGGCATTTCGTGAATACTCTGGGTGCAGTAGATAAGCCAAATGGCAATGCTGAGAATTGATAATGCTCTGAACCTGCAAGAAATCTGAGGTGTCTTCTGCAACTTTGTCTGATAGGGACATGCAGTTATGCCTCCTTGAGGTCTAGAGTTACCAGCCAGGACCCCTTTCCCAGCATGGGAAGGAGTTGCTGTAAGGTCAGCATCTTGAATTTTGGCACGATGAGGTAAGTATTCAGTGTGGACAAGTCTAGTATTGGTCTCCATTGCTTTTCTTTTCTTGGAACAAGGAATAGTCTAGAATAAAATCCTTGGCCTTGTTCGGAGAGAGGAACCCTTTCTATTGCCCTCATTTGAAGTAGCTTGGAAATTTGTTTGAAAGCCTCTGCCCTTTGGTTTGGTGGCAGGTTTGGCATGCCTTGTCTTTTTGGTAATGTATAAAAATGGAATCTGTATCCTTTGTCTATTATTTGCAGTATCCATTTGTCCTTTGTAATACTGTGCCAATTTTTTGAGAATAAAGATAGCTTTCCGCCCAAAGGTGCTTCCAATTGAGCCCTGGTTGGCGGGGTGATAGTCAAGTCATTGAGATGGTCCTTGTGTAGAAGTTGTAGGTCCTGCAGTGCCTCTCTGGTCTGGAGGCTGCCATTGACGTCCTCTGTAGGAGCCTCGAGCTTGCCCTCTACCTCTGGCACGCCTGTTTCTGCCTCTTTGAAATCTGTCTGTGTCCGGAAAGGACCAATTCTTAGAAGGCCAATTTCTGCTGAATCTTGGTGGCTGGACCTGTAGGAAATCTTTGACTGTTTGTACTGATTTAGCCTTTTCCTCAAATTTCTTTAAGACCTCTTGAGCCGTGGAGCCAAATAACTTTGGTTTTTCCAGCGGAGCATCCAGAAGCTTTGCTTTAACATGATCTGGCAGTGTTTGTTCCTTCAGCCAAGCATGTCTACGTATGACTGCACCTGTCATTGCTGACCTACATGAATCTTCCAATGCATCATAACCACACTGCAAGAAATGGTTGCTAACCTGCTGGGAGTTATGTACCAGATCCTGAAGGGCCTTGCGATCTAGTGGTTCAGGTGAAGAAAGTTTTTTATGCAATTCATCTAACAGATACTCTTGGTACTGTATTATATGGAATTGACAATTTAATGCCCTCATAGACAGAGTGGAAGAAGTATACACCTTTTTAACCCATCTCTCTAAAGCCCTGGACTCCCTTTCAGAAGGGAGTGCGTTTTTAGTAGTGGTGGTTGCAACCCCTTTAGGGCCCTGGGAAATAGTTTCTGGGTCAGCAGAGTGGCCCTTGTAAAGGAAATGATGCAAGTCCGGGACCCTGTAGTACCTATTGGGTTTGACAGGAGCCGGAGGAAGGGAGTCAGGGGAAATACTAGACTCAGAGTACACATCATCAATGACATTTAAAACCGGAGGAATAGCCAAAGGTCTATGTTGAGGTAAATGCAAAAAAGTTCTTAATCTCTTCCTGGAGTCAGAGAATTCCTGGCCCTGCCATTTGAAATGCTCTCTCATGGAGTGGAGGGTCTCCCCAAAAGACAACTCTTCAGGAGGGGAGGCCGAGAGTATAGATTCCTCTGCATCAGAAACCTCGTAGGCCGTAAAGGCCTCCTCCTGGTAGTCTGATAGGGTAGAGTCATCTGAGGCCTCATCAGAAGACTGGGGATCTGTCTGCTCAACCCTGGGCCTTCTGTCTTGAGGAGGTTGAGAGCCCCTGTCCGGATGTGGCTGAGAGCCCCTAATTAGGGAAATAAGGTCCTCAGCTAAACTTAAAATCTGTGAACCGGTAGTGGATCCCTGAGGAATAGTCTTGGGAGGGAGAGATTTTGGCTGTTTAGCAGCTTTAGCACGTGTAAATGCCTTAATGGACATGGATACAGGAGGCCTGGCTGCCCCACGTGCTGGAGTAGTCTTATCTAGAGAAATGGTGTCGGATATTTCCAGAGCACCGGATTCAGTAGGAAATTCTATAACCGACTCAGAGGTGGCCTCCGGGGCCGAGATTGTCGGTTGTGCGGTTTCGTCGGTCGGAAGCACCGAGAATTCGGTTTCGGCAGAGACACTCGCGGTAGGCCTGGGCGTGGTTTCGACAGAAACCATGGACCGCGTGTGTCGGTCCTTGTCCTTCCGTTTTTTGGGTAAATGAGGAGTCGGAAGCTCCGACGGCATAGTGTAACAGTATTTTTCCCCAAAAAATTCCTCTGCGAACTCCGCCCGATGCCTAAGAGTGCGTCTATTGAAAGAGGCACAGGCTGCACAGGCCAAGACGTCGTGGTCTGGGCCTAGGCAGGGTAGGCAGTAAGAGTGGAAATCCTTATGAGGTATTTGTTTCCCACAAGATAAACAATTATTAACTCTGACCGTTTGATCTGACATCGGCTGAGGCAAGAAAGAGTCCCCAACGGGGTACTTAGCTTTTTGAAGTCTTCAGTTAGCTGAAATCTCAGGAGCTGGCTGACCGGCACTTGCGAACTGCTTCTGCTTCGGGCACTGCGCGGCAAGAAAGAATGGGGAAGATGGCGTTGGCTGACGCTTTTATATCCCAGGCGCTCTGACGTTGGGATGGAGGCGACATCAGCCGACGCCGGACCCAGACTTTGGAATCCGGCCGACCGAGGGGCTGCCTGAGGCAGGACAACCCATATGTAAGGACTGCAGATGCATCCTTGAAGGACATCATGAAGTACAGTTTGGAATACTCTGTACAAGAACAGTATGAATCCTCTAAATCATTCAGTTTCATAATGATTATAACCCTGCATAAAGAGTTGATTTGACTGCTTTGCCAAGGACAATACCTAACACTTGCTTCTCCTTTTGCAGATATACTCACAATCAAGCAACATCTGATACAACCTCTCTAATCCTTGCCCTGAATTTGACAGGAGAGTGCATGATGAGTTGTACATAGTACTAGTAATATTTAGTGATTTAAAAGTAGTTTGACAATATTTTGCATTCCACATTTGTATCAAACCTAACTGCAATATTTTTTTCAAGTTATAACAAGTCTTTGGAACAAAAATCATTACTTGTAGCAGACATGATGGTTTTCAACATGACTGAGGCTTGTAAGGCATTCACATTATGCAATTAATTTCCCTTACAGTCACTTCTGGCTTTACAACATGTTAATCCTGCTGCGGATAATTAATTCAATTTTCACACATTTTTGTAAAATGTTTCTGCTCTCCACACAACCTACTAACATGACAAATGACCATACAGCATATTTTGTTATGCCTGCACCCACTGGATCTGGTGCTTAATTTCTTGTTTATAACAACCTACATCTTCAAAACCATGTAATCGCCAGCAAAATCACTTTAATTTATTTTACTCATTTTTAATTTATGTTGCTCTCATTTTCACTCACAGCTTTTATTCTGCACTCTTATAGCCCTTCACTTATACTTTAAAACAAAGTGCTTGGAAGCTCATTCACTTTCTACATATGTAGTGCTTTATCAAACGTCAAGCCTGTTTTCTTAACAACCTTTCTCTGACTTGATCATTTTAGATACCACTCACAATTCCATCTTCTAGAAGTAAATCATGCACGTTTACAAAGTCACAGTCTTTCCTCTAGGTTTCAATTGAGTCACATAATTCTACTGCCACCTGAAATCTTGATTCTGTGTGGGAGTGAGGAGAACTTATGGAGGAAACTCCCCATCCACATTAAAAAAGTTCATCTTTATCCATATTCTGCTGCAACTTAGATCTATGGATTTGAAATTTACCCCATGACTGACCCATGCACTACTAATGGACAGAGGGAGCTCCTAAATGTTTATTCCATGCACAGGTCTTCTCAAATTATCTATGGTATGATCACAGTTATTCTAATTATGGGTAATACATAATTACTGACTATGGGATCGGTAAAGGCCAATCTATAACCAGGGAAACTGGTTAGGCTTAAAATGGCCGACAAGGGCAGCTAGCCTAGAACATACCTATGAAATACCTTACATGCTAAAGATTCTTTTTTGGCTCTTGACATGCCTGAAATCTTTCTATCAGGACTGCTAGCTTGTATTTTTCTCCTCCATGAATCTCAAGTGTTAAACATGCTTACTACTTTGTCATGTGCAACACGAAGGACCATTGTATGCTGGACTTTCTAGGGCTTTGGTGCAATTCCATTCACAATACAACACAAGCATCTGAACTCGAGTTTCCAACTTTTGGAAAAATTACCATGCAGCTTCAGAGATGGTGGCTAAAATGAAAACATTCTGTACCAAAAGCAGAGATCTGAAGCAATGAGGATTGGTGGTTTAGCAGTACTGTGAGTGAAATATAAGAAAAACTCATTACGATATGTGAGAGGAAAAGAGGAGAGTTAATGTAGTTTTGTAAGGAAAATAATGGGATATGACTTGTTTCAACATCAAAATTTAAAAAAAAACATTTAAAAAACAAGGCTATCATTGATTTCTATATAAAAAAAGGAAATCAAATTATGCTGATGCATGTGACTGTCACTCCAGAAGGATCCATGAGAAGGAAGAATTTGTATACTCAAGAAAAATACTTCAGACACTTCAAAACTACAGTACAACTCAAAGAAAATAACACCTGGTGCCAAAAGCAGCTCTACTTATGACAATTGTAATATCTGCATACAGATAAATGCATACATAACAAAATGTTTAAAAAAAGAGATGTGAGGCATGATATATGCAGTTAAAAACAGATTTACTTAACCGCATCCTTTCATTTAAGTCCTGATGTATGCTGACCCAACTTCTGGCAAAGTACAACTGTGTAAGAATGCAACATAATAATACTTGTTCAAGTATGTCATTGTTGCATTAGCTCAGACAAGTGGGACTTCTTGCCCCTTGGGCCTTGACCACTCAAGCCCATCGTTAAGAATTCAGGACCCTTTCCCATTCGGGGTTTGGCAGACACCCTCCCTATTGGGATTGTTAGGATGTCCCAGTATAAAACTGTCACCATTTTTGTATTTTCTTATTTTAATTTCTCCAAATCTTTTGGGTTTTTAATACCATGATGGGAAGGGACCCCATTCCTAAGTCAAAGTACGATTAAAATTCATGAAATTAGTATTGTTTCACTCTTTGATGTCAGCCAAAAGTTCTCTCCGCAGCACCCACAATGTGCCCAGTAATGACTTCTTCTGCAATTCGTATGGAGTTACATGTATTGGTAGCATATCTAAATATAACTGAAGACTCTTTTTTATAAGATCCGTTGTTCCTACTACTACTGGAACTATCTGGGTATCTTTCTTCCACATTGCTCTCGTTTCTGCTTGCAAATCCTGATATTTTATGACTTTGTGCCTCTCTGTATGCAGGACACTGTAGTCACTGGGTGTGGCTATTTCAATGATCAATGCTACTTTTGTCTTCTTTTCTTGGACCACTATATCCGTTTTTCTAGCATCTATCGTTTGAACTGTTGGTAATGGATGATCCCATGTGATAGAGACTTCAGCATTTTCTATGATGCTTTGTGGCTCATGTTTCCAGCGTTTTTCAGCCACTTCAGTACCATAATGTTTGCACAAGCCCCAGTGCAACAGTCTCCCCACATTATTATACCTTTCAGTAGACAGTCCTTCTGCCATTAGTATGTCACAACCAGCAACGAGGTGTACAACTGTTTCCAATTCTGTTTTATAAAACCTACATTTGTCTTTCTCCCACATGTTCAATGGACTTTGTAAACCAACTTGTACATTGCCCACTATCTTGTGCCACCAATATTAACCTTTCATCTCTTGTTTGAATTTGCCTCTCCTTAACCATTCCTGTGTTTGTTCCTGATCAACATGAGGTTCTTCCAGAAGTTTTCTATACTTGCAATTGTATCTATGCATTTTCCACATTTCTTGCCTTCTCATCTGGTCCTTCACCTTATATTTTTCTTTTGTTTTTTGGCACATTCAGTTGCTGCCTGTGTTTTATCCACATGTGGTTTGATTTCCATTCCTGCTTGACGCCAATATGCTTCTGCTAGCCTAAACAGGGAAGTCATCTTAGATTTTTCTTTTTATGTTTCAAAACTTTCACTACATTTGGGTCTTATAAGGTCAGCAGATATGTATGGAGTCCGATGACTGCAGATCTGTACACGTAATCAGTTTCAAGGAGGCCCATCCCTCCTTCGGAACGGGGAATATATAATCTTGGTATGCACTGATTTTTATAAATCATTTGGTGAGCATGAAGCATCCTTCTTGTTTTCCTATCTAATCTATCCAACATGTTTTGGATCCAGTCAATCACACTCAAACTAAGTGAGGACAGGAAGCACAAATTGATTTATAGCTTGGATTTTGTTCCTAGATGTCAACGCTGTTTTCAGGATTAATTTAAGTCTTCCAAAGTATTCCTTATTAAGTTTTACTCGCATTTGTTCATGTTTTATTGTTGATCCTTCATTAGTTCACAAATATTTATACATTTCCTCTTGCTCAAGTTCTTTCATATCACATTCTTGTCCCAAACTGTTTTCTTGGTGCTGCAGTTTTCCTGCTTTAAAGGTTGGTTTTGAACATTTACCAAGACCAAATGACATTCTTGTATCATCTGAAAAAGTTTTGACAACTTGCAGTTGTGCTTTCAGTTCCTCATCTGATGAGCTATACAGTTCTAAATCATCGACAAAGAGAAAATGAGAAGTCTTAAGATTTTGTTTTCTAGGAGCCAAATTATAGCCATGGCCTAAGCTGTTAGGTAGACAGCTTAATGGATTATGGGAAAGGAAGAATAGCAGCGGTGACCGTCATCCTGGAATATCCTCCTTTGAATTTTTATCTCTGAATAATAATTTGTCCTTTATCATGGCTTAATTGCAAAGTGGCCTGCCACTGTTTCATGGTCACTGTAATGTAGCTGATCAGTGTAGGGTGCATCTTATACATTTTTAAGCACTCTTTTATCCATGAATGTGGGATACTATCAAATGCTTTTTTGTAGTCAATCCATGCCACACTTAAATTCTTCCCCTTTTTACAGTTCTCCACTACCACTTTATTTAACAGCAAACGAGTCTTTGTTCCATATGACTTTCTTTTATTGCCCTTTTGTTCTACTGCCATAATTGAGTTTTCTTTTAAATGACTATAGACTCTGTTGGCATCAATTCCAGTGTAGTTTATATGTCGTTGAAAGACAAGTTATTGGTTTATAATATTTAGTGTAGCTTGCAGGTTCACTCATAAGTAGGAGCATTGTTTTCCTGTTGTTAGACAGGCTGGTGTCTACATATAAATAGTTCTTACTCATGGCTAAATCTTCATGCAAAGATGTTAATACTTTTAACCAGAAGTTAGGTACTGCATCTGGGCCTGGGGTTTTCCAATTTGAGGCTTTTCCCAACTTTGCTTCAATCTCTCTGGCTGTTACTTCATCCCATTTCATATTCCGTACCTTTAAACTTCTGATTCTTTCTTTCTTTTACTTCTTCTATCCATTTAGCGTCCTTGTTATGTTCCACATGATCTTCATAGATACTTTTCCAAAATGTATCTATTTCTTCTTTTTCTGGTGGTCTTTCAATTCCTTTTACCTTATTTTCCAATTCTCTACAAAACCTTTTTGGGTCATCAATAAATTGCTTATTTTGTACTTTTCCTTATCTGCGTATCTTCTAAGCTTTTCCGCCTGTGCTGAGATTTTTAGTTTATTTGCAATAGTGCATGACGGACCCTGATCTGTTCTAATACTGTGCATTGCTCACGATTTTTCCCTAAGGAACAATGAGACATGGTGGGAATGTGGTATGGAAGTTGCACTGTAACAGTGATCTACTAGAACGTTTGCTATCATGGTTAAGTTCTTGCACAACTGAACAACATTCTTCATACAAATCACTCTGGCAGTAGTCCTACCTATGTGTAAAATTTCCAGAGTTTCAGCTGAAATTGTACAGGCTGGAATGAAGTGACTGGGATGCAGCACTACTTGTAAAATGGTTGTAGCAAACCCAGTCCTAATACTAGAAACAATATTCAATTTGTATTGTTTGAAAAATATGCGTACAGGTGCCTAGGTAGCTACTTCTAAGAAAGTCTCCAGTCCGTTGAGGAAGACTGTATTCAAATTCTAGTACTAGAAGTCTTATCAACACCCTTCAATTTCTTACCCTTGAAGTAGTAGCAGAAATATGTGCAACATGCCAGCTATTTAGATATGATCTGCTTTGATAATTACAATCAGACTCTCCTTCCCTGAGGCAAAGAAAACAAACAGGTGGTCTGACCTTGTCTTTCTGGTTCTGTGCAAGCACTATCTGCATTGTCTATGAACATCCAAAGAATGTAGAATTCTCTCTTTGTTTCGTGGATTGGTGAAAAACATGAAGTTAGTTAGGTTTATAGAAGTTTCCACAATCACATTTGGCATAAAGGAGTGGTTTGTCCTACGGCTCACCCTCTCCTCCTATGAAATATAAGGAAGGCTCTTTGCATAACAGTGCTTGAAGATCTCATATTCTCTTGGCTGAAGGGACAGCAGTTTTCCTTGTCAGAAATTTAACAAAGGATGTAGCTATATGCTCAAAGGAAGCTTGTGTCAATTATTTAAAAACAAAGTTGAGGTCCCAAGGAGGAATAACGTTCTTAAATATAGTACTACAATTAGGAAATAATCAACTGGTAAAAGGCTAGTGAGTAGCAAACCCCAAGGCAGGCACACTTAGATGGCTATAAGATGCAACTTAAGTGCAAGCCAAGCCCATATGCAAGAGCTCACTAGGATCATGGACACCACTGCTGTGCTAAGGTCCTGAGCCCATCCCTGGCACCATTAGGAAAACCTTTTCCATATGGATAGGCAGAATTTTCTTACCTCTCTTTCAAAGTTCAGCATTTCCTCATTATACTGGTGGCTGAAAGGCAATGAAATAATTTGGGTGGGTGATGTACGGTGTTGTGAGGATGGGGTATATGTGAGGATAGGGTATAAGAAGACTCCCTCTGTCTTGAGTAAGGTGGCCCCATTTTGTTGATAGTGCATGAATTTTCATGTCGAAGGAGAACCAGTGCTGTCTAGAGCAGAATGGCGCTATTAGCAGCATCTCTGTCCTCTCCAATTAATGCCTGGCTCACTCTGGGAAGAAAGTGTATCAGATGGCCAGCACACAGAAGGATACCTGTCCAGTTATGTAGAAAGCATCTAATTACCAAGTCTACCTGCATGGTGCTCTTCATGAGAGCATTTTCAGTAGCCCGGAGATGCAAACAGGTCCATCTCTGGGACACCGCTCCTATGTACTAACTGAATGGGTCTCTGCCTTCAACCTGTCAAGTTGGTCAGGCATTGTGTTCTGATGAAAAAGCACACAGATGGCAATCAGTGCCATCTGGGACTGTAGTGCACTCTCACAGGCTATCAGGGCTTCACTGCAAAGGGTTTAATAAGCATGTCACCTCTGCTCGTTGATATACATGACAGTGGTAAGACAATGTATGTCAACATTTGTTTTACAGCTTTGAATCAATGCTGTCATCTCCTTCATATTTATGTGCTTCTTCCTTTGGGCTATATTCTACATTCATTGTAGCTTGAATTTATGAATGTATGACATGTTAGGTTTAAAGTTTCTGAATGTCAAGGAATGGGTGATGACTGAATGGAGAACTTCAATGTTTTATCCGACTTATTGTGATCACAAATGCAGCTCTTTGGTTATACATGGAAAGGGAATCCTGTCCTACAGACAAGCACAATGTTGGGTTAATGTGGACCTGAGGTACCACTGGACTCTCTTCATATGCAATCTAGCCAAAAGTACCATCAGGGTGTCAGAGGCCACATAACCCAGAGCCCCAAGGTATTCCCTGACAGATATTTTTTCCCCAGATAGATTGAGGAAATCACTCTCCAACTGTTCCACTGTCTCTGGTGGAAGGAAGGCACCCCCCTGACACTGCAAGGAAGGGATCAGACTGCATTTCTAGATGTGTAGTGAAAAAATTAAACTTTGGAAGTATTCTGTGGTCAGACTGATGACCCTGTTCACATTCTCCTGGGAGACTATCTGAATGAGGAGCGCAACCAAGTATAGACATATTGGACCTATGTGTATTTCCTTGGCACTGACAAAAGCAATAAATGGTGCTGGTCACTTTGCAAAAAAAACGGTGTAGAAAACAAATCAAAGGGCAAGGATATAAACTGGTACTGGAAGCCCCCTGCTTTGAACCCGAGAAAGCATTTGTGGCCCTTGTGGATATGTATGTGAGAATAGGCATCTTTAAGATCCAGGGTGACCATCAAGGTCTGAGAAAAAAATAGAGATAACAGGGTCTGGTAGGTTTACATCTTGATTATTGGAACCTTAATAAATATGTTGAGGTCTGACAGATTCTTCAAGGCAAGTATTTTCCGATAACTAGGAAAAGTCCTGAATAAAATCTTTTAACATTTTACTGGTAAGGTCTCTATGACCTCTAAAATTAGAAGGTCTTGTAAAATGGGGGAATTAGGTAGTGCTGAATTTTTTTTTTTTTTTTGGATGGGGAGATTCCTGCCATCTTTGCGAACTATTGCATCCCTGGGAAACAAACTGTGGGACAGTCCTGTGTTGTTGTTTCTCACTTTGCTAGGCACTTTGTCAGCCTTCTAGCTGCCTTACTTGGAGTAGCAGGATGTCTGGAGTAGATTAGGATGAGAGCATGGGGAAGGGAGAAGATGAATCCAAGTCACGGCATTCCACTGGCTTTCCCTTTCTCTCTCTCTCTCCCCCTGCCATTTTTTCTTTTACTGGCCCTTTTTAGGCTTCTCTGGCTTACATTTGCCTTGCCTATAGTAGTGTGGACCTGCTATGTAATGGAATTTCATTTCACATCTTGGCATGGGGGGATTTGTTTGACACACTACATGACACTTCTACCTTTATCCATTTTTCTAAACAGCTCATTAGTAGGACTCCCAAAAAGCATTTCCTTGCTAAGAGGGTTTTAAAATAGCGATGCTCTGACATCCTCTGACAGGAATTGTAGCCTCAGCCAGGCGCATCTTCTAAACAGTGAACCCATAAGCTGCACCCTGGTAGCTGCATCCATAGCATCATATCACAATTTTAGTGTTTCACCATCTGACTGGCAGTCTCAGTGAGCTCTAAGAATTTTGCCCTCAGGCCCACATCAGACCTCCTCTAATGTTTCCCTTAATTATTTTAAGACAGCCATTTGAAACTTTGTCATGTATTCTGAGAATTAATGGCTATGAGGGCTAATGTGGCAGCAGTATAATATTTCTTCTCAAATCTGGCCAGCACTCTGATTTCTTTATCATTAAGGACAGAGCTGGGAGTATGAATCAATTTTGTCCCTTACGTGGATCAAAGGTCATCGGAGTTGAATCTGCTATAAGGTTCTTACAAAGAAACTTAAGGGTCTCCTACAACTTACAGAACATGTCTGGTTTTGTTGAAGCAGAGGGTTAGGTATCGGACTCCTGAAAGGCTGCCATTAAAGTGCTCTCCAGAACTCTCAGGACAGAAGGAATAGCTCTAGGTCTAAGGGCAACCAAACCCAAAAAGTCAAAATATCTCTAGAGTCTGAGAAGCACCCACAGCCCCCTTTCTTGCTTATTCCACATTCCTTCATCTTTGTAACAGTCTCTGCCAATAAGACTTCCTTTGTGAGAAAACCAGAGTCTACAGAGTCAGTGTCATAGTCAAGGAAGAACATATCTAGGAGAACAGCTCAGGTTCTCCTCCTCACTCTTATTAGAGTCCTCAACCTTAAGAGAAGAATGCTCCCTCTTCCTGATAGCAAGGATGTCAAACACCGTTTCCAGAGTTCAGGAAGGAACAGGTACTGAGGTACATAGACCTTACACACCTGCAGGAGCTAAGGACAGGTGCTCCACATTTTATTTTTTGGGTCTTCTTTAGTAATACATCCATGGTGGAAAGATTAGCTTGGAGTTTGGAAACGGGAGTTTTTCACTTCCACTTCACAGCCTGCAACATCCTTCCTTCTCCACAAGAACTGTGAGGATTCTCTCTTCCCCTTCTGAAGCCATAAAGCATGCTTCTGTGACAGGTACTTTGAACTGGATATCCCCAAAAGCTAGTCCTTGTCAGTCTGTCAGGACGTGCATGGATATCCAGGCAGACAGCCCCACAAATGGGCATTCTTTATTGATTTATTTCACATTTGTTTACCAGGAAAGTTTGACTGGGTCAAGGACTCATTTTCAGCAGAGACCCAGGGAGAAAAGCTCCACATGAATACATACAGTTAAAACATAGTACATCAACAAGACAAAAACAGGTATTAAAGATTATGCAAAATAAGTAATTAATACTAAATACAAATAGGAAGATACAGTAATAGAAAATGTATAAGACAGATTATATTAAAAAGAGATGTTTCAGGTTACACCTTATATTTTAAGTTCTTCAAGAGGGATAGAAGTGCAGAGAGAGGATTAGAAAGGAGGATAGAAAATAGAAGGAAGAATATATTTAGGAGAAATGTAGAGTAGGATATAAAAAGTTTAAGGTGCATAAAGAACTTAAGTTAGATTTGGAAACACTGTAAGATTTAAGGTAAAGGGTTCACACATCATTAGAGACTTTGGGCTAAACAGGCATATCATATGGGGACTGCAGAAGCACCTCATTGAGACCTGCCTTCTTGAATAGACCTGGAATGTCAGACATATGAACTGCACCTCCCAGGTCTCTTTCAGGTCTTTCCTACAGTCATCTTTAGCAGGGGAATTACCTGGGAACTCAAAGATGACATTGCAGACATCATCATGTTCTAAGTAAAGGCCCTGAGTCTCTTCCTGTTATGATTTCC